>NC_134708.1:72561776-72861776 GCF_043290135.1 Rhipicephalus microplus
TTTGTGCCACGTATAATGCACAGTCACAAAATATGTGAGCTATCGTTTCGTGCACTTGGCAGCGTTCACAATTCGGGCTGTCCGCACGGCCGATTAGAAGAGCAAAACAAGGCTCTAGTACCAAAGTTTCTGCTCGTGGTTGAAAGAATTTCGCGTGCTCAAATTATCATGAAGCATTCCAAGTAATTTGATGTCTCTTAACACACCTGCAGCTCTGGCGCAAATAACCGCAAAACCAGTAAGTCTGCAGAGTTTCGCAAAATTAACTGGAGGGGACTCTGGAGCTGCGATCACTCAGCCGCCATGGAGATGATCATTAGTAGACAAATTTGCGTAGTCGACCTGCTTGCAGGCTTCGAACGCACTAGTGGTTTTGTTTATTGATGTGTTTTGGTTTTGTCTCAGACAAAATAACTAGCGTGAACTTCGTGACCTGATTTGAATTGGTAAGCCTCCAAAACAGCTGTGCGAAGTTGCTGATCTCGAAGAACTCTCGATTGGCACGCCCTCATGGTTCGCAGACAAAAAACGTTAAGCAGGTGACGTAATTACAGTGTTAGTCTTGAGCACTACCTAGCGCCGTCTGTTCGAAACTCGAGGCATGCTGGTTCCGCTGAGAGCTCGAGCCACTCCTTAGGCATCTAGCAAAGGAGGCAATGCTTTACCGCACCTGTGAGTGCAGTGCCACAAGGGGCATCGGTGCCCTTTGGGGACTGGTTTAGACCATGACCTACTGTACTCCTGACCTGCCCAGGTGTACCCTTTCCACCACCAACATCTAGTTCATACTTTCTACTGCTAAGGATGTACACCTACGAGCAGCGTTGCACAAGTCAGCATCTGTTCGCTGACGTCAGCTTCAACGTTTGTGGTCATATTTCGACCAACAAAGCGCATACATTGTGTATTCATTATGCTTAAATGCAATATAATTTGGAAATAAATATACTAAATGTGATTCAGAAATTTCTTGCGATTTAATGAACGTTGTACCACATTGGCTGTCCTACACTGTATGAAAGTTTACGGCTGCCCACGTTAGTCAACGAGCATGCAATAAATACTCAACCGTACTGAACAGCTTACTTTAACAGCATTCCAAGTAACAGCCACACATAAGTCTGCAGTACCAGACGAACAGATTATAGGTAGCGCCGCTAACGGCGAGTGGTTGAACGAGAGCAGAGACACACACTCCCATAAGAACTCTACTATCTAGACAGGTCCGGAGTACAGTAGGTCGTGGTTTTGATCGTGGCCACCTTTCACACCTCCCCATTTTGGCCACCTTAGTCAGGTCGTAGCCCGAATGAAACGTTCTTACTTGCGTTCGCTGATAAAAGGTCCAAACTCGGTAGCGCTGCATCCACGTCCAACGTTGTTGACTATCTTGTTAAAATAGTGATTCGAATGTGTGACGACCAGCCAAGCTGCCATAAGCCTTTACCCGGTTGTCGTCGGTGACGTGGCAGTCTCTTTTCGTCGATTAGACCTAAGGAGGAACTCGACCCTGGGTTGAAGTGACGTCCTAGGGACTGCTGCGGATGCGTCCGGAACTGCCGAACAACCTTGCAGCAGCTCCGAGGGACACCCGAACGTCGCCGAGATCAGCGTCCGCACCACGAAGTGCCAGCATCACGACCTCCTGAACCGAACATGTGCTAGCTGCTTCCCGCCGACAGTACGAAGCTGGCGATGTGACCTTCTGCCGTAGCCACGCAAAGAATGGCAGCTCATCAAACTGGAGTCTTCCATTACGGCTTGTGTCATGCGCGTCAAGACATGCACCTGCTTGTTTCAAGTGGCTTTCCTTCTTCTTCATCGTCATCTTCCATACACCATCTCCTTACTCACGACAGTTGTGACCAATTATAAAATAAATTCTTAAACTTATTTTTAAAGTTTGAAAGCAGTTGTACGCCATATGCGATGTCATCATTCAAAAAGCGTGCCACAGGAAGAGCTTGTCTTCCTTAATTGTCTGAAGTTGAAGTATTACACAAACTTGCTTTGAAGACAGTACATGCAAATCAAACACGCAACAAAAAATAAGTGTAAAACAGGCAGTATTTGTGAGGCTTCAATGTGTAGCTGTCAAAATTAGCTGTGGCAAGTAATGGTTGGCGTTAAAGTGCGGTTAGACCGCTTTACCTTGCTCCTTTTGCAACCCTCAAAACACAACACATAATTTCCCAATTTCGCTGCTACTGCAGAATCCCTCCTCCTCCCCCTGCCTTACAAAACAATCTTGGCACCACTCCTGCCTATTTATGATTCTGGCAGCCCACAAAGCAGGCTGCACAGGATACTGCCGGCACTTTGCCTCCATTGGCTGGCTGCAGTCACATGACCAAACTGCCAGTAGTTCTGCCTTAGTGGGGTAGTGCCAGCACATTAGACCACGGGCAAATTTGCTGGAATCACGCACTGTAGACCGCATGTGTATTAGAACATGTGTATTAGCATTGATTAATTCACAGGATTTTATGTTATATTGGCATTCCAGGTTTACAGTAGTTGACTGTATACTTTTTGCAATGCTATTTACTAAGCAATGCACGTAAAGATTTCCCTTACAAATATTCAGCAAACAACCAAGAAAAATTTAACTGTTTCATCTTTATGATAATAGTATGTAGTGAAAACATTAAAACAAAGGCCGATTGCTTTTTTTGGCTAAGTCTGATGTGCATTTGGGCTCACTTCCTGTTCCCAACAGATCCAGCACATGCACAACATGTGTTCTATCCTGTGATTGCTTTGAAGTTAATGCATCGTAATTCCCAATGTCTCCAAGATCCATACTACACAGTACTTCTAGTAAAAATTCAATAGAAAATAGGTCGCACTTCATTAACACTCACACGCAAAGTATAAAAACAGGGTACATATAGTGGAATAATGCTTCTAGCTGCTTCCTCAGATGTATACATGGTCGACACAACTCGTCGACAAAAGACCACACAATTGTCTTGCACACATAACATATTGCTTCGTGCATGTGAAAGAGGAAGACGCTATACATACATACATACATACATATATATATATATATATATATATATATATATATATATATATATATATATGATTGATTGATTTGTGGGGTTTAACGTCCCAAAACGACCTTATGATTATGAGAGACGCCGTAGTGGAGGGCTCCGGAGATTTCGACCACCTGGGATTTTTTGCACCCAAATCTGAGCACACGGGCCTACGACATTTCCGCCTCCATCGGAAATGCAGCCGCCGCAGCCGGGATTTGAACCCGCGACCTGCGGGTCAGCAGCCGAGTACCTTAACCACTAGACCACCGCGGCGGGGCAGATATATATATATATATATATATATATATATATATATATATATATATATATATATATATATATATATATATATATATATATATATATATATATATATATATATATATATATATATATATATATATATATCGGTTTTGTATATATCTGAGGAAGCAGCTAAAAGAGCTGTGATAAACCAAGTGTTTAGGAGTATATGTACCCGGTTTATATATATGTACCCGGTTTAGGGTATATGTACCCGGTTTATATATTTTGTGTGAAAGTTAATGAAGCAGAACCACCTATCTTCTATTGAATTTTTACTTAAAATACTGAGTGGTGTGGATTTTAGGACATGAGAAACAGTATTAGGACATGAAAAACATCAAATTCGACAGAATTTTAAGGCAGAACACAAGTTGAGATTGTGCCGAATCTGTTGTGAATAGGAAGTGAGCGCAAATGCACATCACGTTAGACTTAGCCACAACAAGTGATCCCCCTGTGTTGTGAATAGGAAGTGAGCCCAAATGCACATCACGTTAGACTTAGCCACAACAAGTGATCCCCCTCTGTTCTACGTTTGCACTACATACTATTACCTTGAATATGAAACAGTTAAATTTCTCTTGGTTGCTTGCAGCGTTTTTGTAAGATCAATATTTCTTCATGTTGCTTAGTAAATAGCATTGAAAAAAGCACACAGTGATGTACTTTGTGAACCTAGAATGTCGATATAGAATAAAAACTTGTGAATTAATCGGTGCTAACACCTGTTCTCAAAAGTGCATTTGCCAGCTGCCGGCAAACATCCCCGTGGTTTACTGTGCCGTCACTACCCCACTAAAGCAGAAATACCTGCCGTATGGTCACGTGACTGCAGCCAGCCAATGGAGACGAAGTGCCGGCAGTAAACCGTGGAGCCTGCTCTGCCGGCATTATGGAGAATTTCCAACTATAACTGGATCAGAATTATTCACCACGATCAACAACGGTCACCGCTTAATCGAAATCACGACATGCTAGCCACAACGCGATCAAAATCGCCCGCGTGAAGCCGGCATGACCAACGCGCGCACCTCATTTCGTCGCATCCCAGTTCGCGCGCACACCACGACAGCGTTTGAGTTGCTTCATAAAACTACAAAACACATCTCATAGAGAGACTTTCTGAGCAGCAGGCACGAGAAAGGGGAACTTCTACGCAGCACACCTGAGTGCGATGCACTAAACGACAAGCCAGTTCAACATGTCCTCAACCACTCGGTGATTTAGTTGTCCAGAGGGGTTTCGCTGTCTTCCTCAAAATCGAAAGAAAGCTGAACGCACGACCGCGTATCTAAAAACGTTAGCGTAGTTAGCATGCTGTCTTCATCACTTCTTTTGACCCACGTAATGCTTGACCAGATAGAAACAACAATCGAAGGCTGTCTCGCCGACTGTACACACACGAAATCAACACTCGCACGTAATAAACACACGGTAATGCTTTAAAGGAGCAGCACGTGTTATCATTTGAACGAGTGCTTGTTTCCCTCCTTACCTGCCAAACTTATTTTTGCTGCTGCTGATAACGATGGAGCTACGGCGGTTCGTCAGAGGTGGCCTTGGCCGCTTTGGCAAGCATGGCTTCCTCCCTCCGTGCATGGAGGCAAGCATGGAGGGGAGCAAGCAGTCGTTTGAAATAGTTTGAAAGATGACACATTCTGCTCGATCTGTGCAGTCCCTATTGTAGTTTACTTACGTGCGAGTGTGTGTGTTTCGTGTGCCTACAGTCGGCTAGACAGCCTTCGATTGCTGTTTGTAGCCAGGCTTCACGGGGTGAAAAGGAGTGACGATTCGAAGACTGCGACCTAACTACGCCGCGCGCTCGTGTGCTCAGCTTTCTTTCGAGTTTTCAGGAAGGCAACGAAAGCTCACCGAATCGTCGAGGACATGTTGAATGAGCTCTATTGACTGGCTGCAGCTTTGAAGTTGTCCTGTGTGCTGTGGTCTGACAGAGCGCTTGCTGTATCGTGTGTGGACGTCGTTGCCACTTGCGTGTTGATTTCCGCTCAGTGCATCGCACTTGGGTGCGCTGTGTAGAACTCGCCTTTCTCGCGACTGTCTGTGTTTCACGAAATTGGTATTCGGTTCCGTTTTGTGGAGCGACTCAAACGCAGTCGTCGGGTGTGCGATCTGACAAGATGCCGTGCGCGCGTTAGTTATGCCGGTGTCACACAGGGGATTTTGATCGCGATTTGATCCTACAGCGTTATTTAGTAGGGTTGAGAGCTGGGCTAGTTGGTGAGACATCATTTAACCATATGGTGTAGTAGCGCAAAATTCACGGGGACAAAGAGGACAAGGAAACACGACACTCGCTCGAGTGTCGTGTTTTCTTGTCCTCTTTGTCCCCGTGAATTTTGCGCTACTACACCATAGCGTTATTTGGATCAAGCAGTGACCATTGTTTAATTGCGATGATTAATTCTGCTTTGGTAATAGTTGAAGCAGCGGCGGCGCCAAGACTTGTTCTTAAGGAGGGGGTACCGGAGTAGCCGCGTTGTGTTTTGGAAGTTTGCACTTAGGGGAACAAAGTGAGAAATATTTGAGTGGGCCGAAGCCCCCTTAAAATTCAGAACATTGTATGAAGAGGTAAGACGCGGCCTTATCTCGCAGCTAAATTCTCAGAAAAAAAAATATATATACATACTGCACGGTAAACCTGATGAATAGATACACTGCACTGAGCTAATTTTGGCTGCATTTGGTTTCGGCTCCACAAATTCTGCCTGTTTGATCATTCCTGTTTTACACTTATTTCTTGTTGTATGTTTATATACAGGTGATTTGCTTGTCAGTGAAGGACAGTGTTTTTTTACTAAGCAAGTTTCGATAATACTTCAGGCGTTTCAAGAAGAGACTCTGTGTACTGCACAATTTTTTTTACACTGACATTGCATTTAAGCCTACTACTAATGTTAAGCTTTAAGCCTTTGACATTATTTTGGAAAGGGCGGTAACATATTACTGAGATTTAACATGACTAGTATGCCACTGGTTTATCAAAAGCAGTAGATTAAGTTTAAAAATGTGGGATTCCCCTTACAAGTACGTAAGTCTGAATGCTCAAAAATCTTTGAGTTGTCATCCCATAGAGATATGACCAGCCATGAATTCCATACCTTGTGTGGAGCAGCAGAGAACCATATCTACCATTGCAAGTTTCGCAGTTCAGAGAGATGATTTGATGCAAGCTTTATTGATATGCTAGATGTGATAGCTCTTAACACATACTTTATCTTTGTCATGAGTGTTCTCTATCTTTCCGTTATAGGTTTATTCATCTGAAATCTTTACGACATGCCCTCTCTCATTCATTACAGGTGGCTCTGCCATTCTGCCAGCCAGTGCATGGAAGAGAGAATCAGAGGAGTTGAGCCAACAAATGCAGAGAATAGCTTTATATTTCGATATCTTACTGAACAAGTCGGCTGACATTGCAGCTCTGCAGTTCCTTTCACAGACTCGATATTAACGTTTTCGTCGAGACGCTGAAATGTGTTGTGCTGAAATGTGTAGATCTAGTCTGGGAAATCTAGGCATTTTGCTAGGGACAAGTATGTCCACGAGTATAGGTGCCTTACAGAGAACATCAACGCAGAGAGAGAGAGATAAAGATACAAGGAAAGGCAGGGAGGTTAACCAGACGCACATCCGGTTTGCTACCCTGCACTGGGGAAGGGATAAAGGGGAGAAAAGAGGTTGCAGAAAGATGAGAAGGTACACACAATCACGAGCACACTCGGGGAGCACACACAGTTTACAGGCGGTCGCTCAGGTTTGTTGACTTAAGGTAAAGTAGCAGTGCTTTAGTTGCTTTCTGCGCAACTGAGGCAGATGCCCAAGGTCCTAGTATCTTCTGCACACAAAATGGTCCGGGGTCAAGTCGATTCAAAACCATCCGTAGCTGGCATCGCTGTGTGTCGTAGCAAGCGCAGCTGCACAGGACGTGTTCGATGGTCTCTTCATCTCCGCAGTAGTCGCATGTAGGAGTGTCTGCCATACCAATGCGAAAGGAGTACACCTTTGTGAATGCAACACCCAACCAAAGGCGGCATAACAGTGTCGCATCGGAGCGGGAAAGTTGTGATGGTAGCTTTAGCTTGAGCGAAGGATCCAGTTCATAAAATTGACACCTTTGGAAGCTGGTAGACGACCAGAACGTGCGTGTGAGATCTCGAGCCAGCAGGTAAAGTTGTCTTGCTGCATCATTCCTTGATAGAGGAATCGGGACTACACGGGTTTCTTCATGGGCTGAGCGGGCTGCATCATCGGCTAATTGATTTCCGGTAATACCGATATGTCCAGGCAGCCATTGATATATAATATCATGCCCTCGTGCTAGAGTTTCATGATGGCAATGTCTTATTTCTTGTACTAGTTGGTCATGGCTCCTCCTACGCATGGCAGACTGCAAACTCTGAAGCGCTGCCTTCGAATCACAGAATATGACCCATTTTCCTGGACGTTCTTGAACGAGATATTGTAAAGCGGCCCTTATAGCAGCGAGCTCTGATGCCGTAGATGTAGTCATATGCGACAACTTAAAGAAGATTGCCATATTCCAGCCCTCTGAATACCTTTCTGTAGTTGCCCGTCTTGTGGCCCTGTAACATGTACTACGTGGATTGTACTGTTCTACCCAATTGCCAGGCAGAACTACTTTTGTAATTCACGACATACTAATGGCAGTAAGCTTGTGTTAGCGTGCAGGTCGCGGCACAGTTTTGTCAGCACTTGTGTTCTATTCGCTCTTGCTCTTTCCTCGAATGCAAACATTACGATATGTTTTGGACAACATGGCCTACTTTACAGCTTGGAATCTTTTGGATGAAAAGCTAGATGGGCAACATGGGGGGGGGGGGGGGGGGGTGCAGTGTTACGGCACAGATATGCAGTTAGACAAGTGAGGGGATGTTTGTGTACTTTCTTTACATGAATCGACTATTGTGTTCCATGATGTACATATCGTTGTGTATCTCGAACAGCCCAAAAGAGGTACTGGGATCGATACCCAGCACCTCCACCAAAATGTTGCGAATGTATTTACTACTTTAGAGTAGAAAAGTACTCCAGCAGTCAAGATGGCAGCCGTTGTGTATCTCGAACAGCCCAAAAACGTCGTCGTCTTCTTCTTCGCACCGCCCGCATAGCTGCATAGCCGCGAACCCGCAACAATATAATCATCTTTGCAGGGCGTCTAAACTGGTCAGTATTATTTTTAGCAAATGACACTGTTTTATTCAAACAAAACATGTCAAAGCACACCATCTTTTGAACTAGCAACTGCTTACAGCCACTGTTTCTGATAATGAGCGCGTAGTTTAACATTGGGTTGTGTCACCATTCCAGTTTCTTTTGATGTTGGTTTACAGTGTGGTTATAGAAGTATTGTTAAACACTTGGCCTCACTTGTAACAGTACTTGGTCTCTGTTTGTCACATTTTCTCGCATGAAGTGAACTTTCCTTGGTTTGCCGTAGTTTGAAAGGGACATGTGCAACAGATCTTTACTGGGAATGCCATGTATGATGATTGCTGAGTCGATCAGTGCTAGTCTCTTATGCACCGAGCATTTCGTTTATGCTCTGCCACGTCATGTACAGGCGTAATCGTGGAATGGATGTTTTGGTGGTTGTTTTTTATACATGAAGTTATTTCATTTTACTGTAATTTTGCATTTTGTGATTGCTTCTTTTTTTTTGTCATGCTTTTGAGGTTCTGTTCACCAAGCTTTAATCGATTTAACACTTTCAACAGGAAATAATAGCCTGTAAATAGTGTTTGAGGAAGGGTCGGCAACTTTTGTGGAAAGATATGGTACCATGTCGATTTCTATGGGCACAGTAACATCTGAAAAAAATCTTTCTCTCATGCAAGCCAATAAGCATTAGGCTTAATTTACTCCTTGTAAAAAATTTCCGTCAGTTTATTGTGAGCAATCTCGTAGGTTAAATGAAGGGATATAGTTTTCTCCATGCCTCCATACTGGCACGTGTGGGCTTTTGTTAATTTAAGAGTGTTGAAAAGCTCGTTCTGTGAAAATTTCACGAACAATGTTGGTATGGGCAACGAGCGTCGTCTTGAGCGAAACACTATCATCATGTACGTGACCGAAAAGTCAGGAAAGGTGCAAATAAAGTAAATAATTAAAAATTATACGTGCCCGAGTCAGGATTGAACCCAGGTCATTTGCACGGCAAGCAGCTATTCTACAGCAAAGCCACAATATTGGATAAAACAGTTGTAGAAAAATACTATACGAGCGTTATGTAGTGGAACTCATCATATATTGCGTGGCAAAAGCATAGATTTGTGCGAGGCGTGAAAACATGCGAAATGAGCAAGGTGTTCCAAAGACCCGCTTATTACAAAGCGCTCATACATACGTAATCATCAGCAGCAGCTGAATCGGACAATGTGAACATCTGCATGCACATCCGCGTGCTGTCTATGGACACATAGCGAGGCCTCTGCTGATTCTTAAAAGCAGTAATTATGATGGCTTAGCGAGCACTTAACAAGTGTTCTTGCAAATAGGAATGCTATGATACCTTAGACAACAATCTCCCCAATGCTATTTACCACGTGCTTACATGAGGTTTTCAGAACCCTAGAATGGGAACAGTTAGGGGTAAGAGATAATGGAGAGTACCTTAGTAACCTGCACTTCGTCGATGACATTGCATTGCTGAGTAACTCAGGCGACGGATTGCAGCTCATGATTACGGAGTTAGACAAGGAGAGCAAAAAGGTGGATCTTAAAATTAAATCTTCAGAAAACGAAAGTAATGTACAACAACCTCGGAAGAGAGCAGCACTTCGAGATAAGTAATAGTGCACTTCAAGTTGTAAAAGACTATGTCTACTTAAGGCAGGTAATAACCGCAGAGCCGAACCACGAGATTGAAGTAACTAGAAGAATAAGAATGTGGTGGAGCACATTTGGCAAGCACTCTCAAATTATGACAGGTAGATTGCCACTATCCCTTAAGAGGAAGGTATATAACTGCTGTATCTTGCCGGTACTTAGCTACGGAGCAGAAACCTGGAGACTTACAAAGAGGGTTCAGCTTAAATTGAGGACGACGCAGCGAGCAATGGAAAGAAAAATGGTAGGTGTAACCTTAAGAGACAAGAAGAGGGCAGAGTGGATTAGGGAACAAGCGGGGGTTAAGGATATCATAGTTGAATTCAAGAAGAGAAAATGGGCATGGGTTGGGCATGTAGCGCGTAGGCAGGATAACCGCTCATCAATAAGGGTAACTAACTGGATTCCCAGAGAAAGCAAGCGAGTTAGGGGGAGACAGAAGTTTAGGTGGGCAGATGAGATAAGAAGTTTGCGGGTATAAATTGGCAGCAGCAAGCACAGGACCGGGTTAACTGGCGAAACATGGGAGAGGCCTTTCAATAAATGAGCCCTATGAACATTGTAACCCGGATGGCGTCTGCACAATGCGCAAAGCGTAAGAATACGAATGCATGTGAAGCACTGCAATTAGCACTAGAAATTGAAAAAGAAAACACACGCACATTCGGTTTGTGGGCCACTCGTGGCATAATCACTGGAATGGCCGCAAGCTTTTGCCGAATACACTTTGGAATTTGCAAAGTGTCCTTCAGTTCTCTCATTTTTCACTGTAGGCATACTCTCACCCACTGTGCAGTAGTTGTACTTTCTAGGTTGCCTTCCAGGAATAACTCTGTCCTTTTGCTGAAAATGCATCGTTTTCACTTTTTGCAGTTTTGGTGCGTTGTCGTCGGTACCAGCCATCACATCTAGGCTCTCGGAGAGCAAAAGTCATGTGGATGTGTTCTGTTTGTGGCTATGCTACAAGCGTGCGCTCTAATATGTCGAAACACCTAATAACACACACCGGCGAGCATCCATTCAAATGTGACCACTGCGACAAGGCCTTCAATCAGAAGTGCAACTTGCTCAAGCACATTCGCATCCACACCGGCGAGAGACCTTTCAAGTGCCACCTCTGTCCCTGGAATTCTGCATGGAGGAGCGAGCTGACACGCCACTTGAAAACTCACTGGCACAGCCAACACTCGCCTCAGGGTGACCACATATGAACCATAAAAGAAAAGGCTGAGAAGGCACATAGTGTGTGCATCTTGTTCTGTGGCTTCAAGTGCATCGCCAGAAGTGCTAAGGTGAAGACTACATTGTTAATGTCTCGGGAAAATCTGAAACCGTGCTGCTTGAACAGCATAAAAGACAGGCGTAACTCCAGGACACGTGCCAGCAATATGCAAAAGTTTGTGGATGTTATGATAAATGTTGAAGACTTGTTTCAGTAGGTGTGCATTGGACTGTGTTTGTCGCACGTGCAAGTTATGTGCTCTTATCCGTGTGTTTGTGCATACTGCGAAGTTGTATTGCATTAAAGGGACCCTCAGACCGTTTGTTGAAGTTTTGTCAGCGTTTAGGCTGCAGCATCATCAAATCATTCGCCCCACAAGTTTAGGGACGCACTGTGTACCAAGGCCGCTATGGACAATTATATCGTACCCTCCTTCCCAGTGATGCCATGCCTCCTCAACTCGTGAAACATGCTGGCATAGCAGGCGATTGCAGAGCTCTCATGAGTGCGCTCAACCGTTCGAGCTTCACCAACTCTCGACCACCGAGATTGCACGCCAACAGGTTGCGCGCAATTTCGGAGGTCGTCACACACTGCACCCGACCGACAAGAAGCGCACCGTCTCGCAACTGCGATCGCGGAGTGGTCGGTATTTTAGAGTGAAAGAATTGAAAACTTGTGTGCAGCTTTGAGTCCTTGAAAAAACCTTTCACAGGTCTTGGAAAGTTCTGAAGTTTTGCTTTGAAGACCTGTACAAACCCTGGTTCTGGCGTAGCAATGTCTCTTTATGGTGGTCTTCTCGAAAGCTGTGACATGCTATTCGTTGCAAATGTATATGTCTTTCTTCACTGCCTAATACACTAACAAACCAGGCAAGCAAGTGCAGGCACGCGAAAAATGCTAGGCTGGTTTTGTCATATGTCCTCAGGTCTGACTGATTGTTTAAACCATTAATATGTTAAGTCTGCATTCCTTTTGTTCTTCCCTAGGAAAGAGGCCTAAACACATCTGTAAGGCGCGATTCATTATGCATTGCAGTGTGAAAAATAACGTATCGAAAATCAAAGACGAGACACAGTTTTGTCATATTGAATGAAGCCACATACACGAGGCTGTCTGTGTTTATATTTTGTTACGTTCAATCATTGTACTTCATTGAATCATTGTACTTCATATTTTGCTGCTAATTGTTCACTTTCTACTGCACCCAAAGTCCTCAAGTTCTTTCTGTATAAATGTGCTATTACGAGTTATATTCGATCTTTCTACTGCCCCTTAACGACTTCACAACATGAGCTTGTTAGTCGAAGGACTTGAAATGAATTGAAATTTCATTTGCCCTGAAAAAACTTGCAGGAGCTGAGACTGAAGGCTATACAGCCTCACAAAGGGCCTCTGCTCTTAAATACAGTTTGGCATGCAGTTTATTGAGCATCTTCATATCTAACAAATATTTTTGATATATTACTGCATAAAAATACAACAAACATTTGCATAGTCCTATTATGCAGTCTGAATTAAACACAAAAGAAATTTATCACGAAGTAACATTTCAACAGAACTTCATTGTTACACACTGTGAAAGTACAACATGAGATCCTCATAGCATATTGCAAAGTTATAAACAAGATATTAGAAATGAAACAAACTTTAGGTAGCGTACTCAATATCATGATGTATAAGGATGGTTTTAATAATGGTGTTAGAAGGTACGGAATTGAAATCTACAAGACCTTGTAGATGATTTAGCATTGTAGGTAACTGGTATTGAATGTGTTGTTTGCCATTTGTTTCTAGTGCTGAGATTTTTGTTTGTTGCTGACGCACGTGGTAATTAATACTTCCAGGTGTGTTCTGAAGACATTGGGTCTTATTTTGCTTAACCCATTGCAAAAGTCTGAAGTGATACAGCTGTGTTACCTTTAACACTTCATATTTTTAAAAGGGTGGTTTAGCTTTCAAGTCTCTGATAAGGCCGTGGTATTGCTCAAATACTCGTAAGACACTGTTCTGGAAAACTAGTCATTTTTTATAGTTTGTCTGTATGGTAGTTCCCCATACTAAGATACAGTAGGTCACTTTAGATTAGAACAGTGCACAATATAATTCTACTTGTAACCATTGTACTAAAAACCACATCGCAGTAATTTTTCACTCTGTAATTGCACTCAATGAAAAGCGTACTTGACAAATATCCATTAGAAAGGTGCAAGCTTGCAGACCTCTTGCAACTGTTCAATAAACACCAACTAAATTATCAAAGTATATTAGAATACGTTAGAGGTTACTGAAGAAGCACATATCAGTTGCAGATGAGAGCCTCATCTTATGGCAGTCGCTTAGTACCTTGGGCATGAGCTCTGTGTAAGTGGCTATTGAGAAACCACGCATAAATGACAGTCTGTCAACATCTTCTGTGGCTGCCGTAATAATAGTGAACAAAAATACAATGTTAAAGGGACCCTAAAGTAAAAAAAACAATTGAAGCTCAATGTATAACAACTTATAAAACGACAATATTGTGAACAGCAGTGCCCTACTTACCAGATATTCAGGTGAATATAGAGAATACATGCTCCACGATTGAACATTTGCAAAATGATCCTGATTACGTCAGAGGTACCACCTACAATTTATCACTAGCTGCGCTAAATAAAGAACCTTCTCAGCATCAGGAGGAGTAATAAAATGCTGCTTGTTCGTGTCTGATTCATGGAAAAATGAACTGCCGGGCGTTACTATGGTGAATTGCACGAGCGGTTCAAAAGTTCAATTCTCGCTTGGTTAAACTGGAGAGGTCCTGCTGTCTAGTGGGGCCCAGTTGAACCAATCATGTCTGCCACCTCGCTGGCCATGGCAGAACATTGTTGTTGCTGCTGTTGTTGCTGTTGTACCGTTGTTGCTGCTGTATCTCCGGTGACAAAAGTAACATTGCGAGGTTTCTGGGCCGCTATTTCAACAAACAATGTTGACTTAATAGTTTCCTTGGTGTCCTTTTAATCATATAATAATAATTGACGGGGTGTAACGTCCGAAAACCAAGTTTTGAGAGACACCTTAGTGGAGGGCTCTGAAAATTTCGTCCACCTGGGGGTTCTTTAATGTGCACCTAAGCACACGGGCATCAAGCATTTCTGCCTTCATCGAAAATTCAGTCGTAGGTGCCAGAATTTGATGCAATGTTAATCGTACTGAATACTTCAGAATTGACAAGGCAGATAATTGGGATACGCTTGTTTAGCCATATATCGGGAAGTTCTGGCGCATTCAATTTGTTCTTTGTCACATATGAACTTAAATGTGGGTTAAAAGAGTTGCATATATTTCAAACATTTATGTGCACATTTTCGTCATAATTCTGTCTTTCCTCATTTCGCACTCTTGCTACCCTTTAACAGTAGTGTAAAGTAATTTTACTAGCCAGCCTCCTTATCTTTCCCTTGAATCATAACTGTGTTGTTTACTGCAGATTGATCATTTTGAACATTGCAGGCCTTGCTGCTGTACGTCATCACCCTGACCAGCCGGTTCGTCTGGGATCTCCCAAGAAAAAGATCGCATTCATGTGTACTGTGTGTGGCTATATTGCAAGGCACAAATCAGTTGCACAGAGACATCAAATAACACATACAAGCGAGCGCCCATTCAAATGCGAATACTGCACCAAAGCCTTCAATCGTAAGGGCAACTTGGACTTGCACACGCGCATCCACACTGGGGAGAGACCTCACCAGTGCTACCTCTGTCCCTGGAAATTTTCATGGAAGAAAGATCTTATGCGCCACTTGGAATCTCACAAGCGCAGGAATCCTTCAACCGAGAGTGCACCCATGTGAACTGTGAAAAAAGAGGCTGAGGAGGCATGTGGTGTGTGCATATCATGCTCTGGCTTCAAGTGCCAGAAGTACCAAGGTCGGCCATACTTGCACCCCAGTGAAGTTTGCAACTATGTTGCTTGAATGGCATGAAGAACATGCATGACTCCAGGACACGTATAAGGAGTGCACTTATTGGATGTTATGATAAATGTTGAAGACTTGCTCCTGTAGGTACACACTGGACTGAGTGCGTGGAACATGGAAGTAACTGTGTGCTCTCATCCATGTGTTTATGCATACTGTGGTGTTGCATTGCATCCAGTATTAGGTGAAGTACCTGGTTGTTGTTGTTTAGCAATGACTCATTACTATGGTTTAATGAGAAGGCACTGTGTTTCTCTTTGAAAGCGAATGCCAATTGTTTTTCACTGTTATGTGTTTGGTGTGACGGCCTTAATGTTACCCTCAAAACAGAAATGCTTTGCAGTTCTGCGATTTCTTACTTGTAGCAGTGAGATCTCCTTAACGAGCAAGCATGTGCTGTTGTTAACTTTCTTCTGCTCAGCTGAGCCGCTTGATACAGGCATGATACTTGCACAGCCATAGGCAAGGCACGAGCTTTAGGTTTCTAACGAAGTTGAGCATTTAGCACTGTGTGTGTTGGGTGCAAGTGATTTACTTACATTCATTTGTTTATGTTCTAATAAACGAACTTTGTTGTGAAACACTATTTACTGATGTGATGTGTTTTACTGATGTGTTTTTAGAAGCCATTGTTGTCAGCTTGTCAGTAAGTTTATTGATTATCATACAGCAAAAATATCTTTGCCGTTCACGAAGGACTCTGGCATGAAAATGCCGCGGATTCTCTGCCGTAGGAAATGTTGTTCTCCTTGTCCCAGCTACATTAGTATTCACATGAAACTTGCTTCCGCATCTCTGCATATATTCAGAAATGTGATGATTCTCAATTTAAAAGTGGCATAAGCGAAGTCAGAGCCAGTCAATGTTTTTTCATTTTTATTTATTTATTTGCATGTTTATGTTCAGAACATATACAGTGGTTGTTTGACAAGCTGTGCTTATCAATAACCTTTTATATACTGTGAAATTCTTGCTTTTTTCTGCTGCTGAACATGCTAGCAAGCATGAAATAGAAACACGTTCATAATTTCTTGCACGAAAGGTAATTTATCTAAAAAGAGACATCTAAACAAAATAAACTACGCAGATTTTCTCAGTTATGTCACACTTTTTTATTGGACAGTTCAGTGAACTAAAGTCACGAGACGTCTTCTTTCCATTTTTTTTATGTGCTTTGGCATGTTTGAAAAGCACAGTTTGTGTATTATGAA
Source organism: Rhipicephalus microplus (assembly GCF_043290135.1). Lineage (NCBI taxonomy): Eukaryota > Metazoa > Arthropoda > Arachnida > Ixodida > Ixodidae > Rhipicephalus > Rhipicephalus microplus. Next base: position 72,578,392 of record NC_134708.1, read on the forward strand.
AAAATGCTGCATGAGGAACTGGAAAGAACAGTGCAATTCATAAATGTCTTGTGTTTACAAAATTTTAGATGTGTTTAATTGACAATAACTTCAATTCATGATCTGTCTAACTAATGTGTGGCAATTCACATTAAAAAAACACAACATTGTGCCCGCAGTGCATCGACACCTCGAGATTGTATAGCACCATACATGCTACTCATGTCACTGTGCACTCATACGCATAGCCTCAGATTTGTAACAGAAAGAAAATGTTGGCTACTCTGGTCAACCTAAGTGCGAGTTAGGCTCGTTATATCTGCTAGTTGTATTTATTGATTTCAACATACTGTTGGCCTTCAGGCCATAACAGAGGTGTGTTACAATTGTTATAGCCTACAATAAATACCAAACTCAACAACCTTTCAAGTACATTAAGTATGACATGTCGAAATGCAGTATTCAAGTAATACAATGCAGCAAAATAGAATATGAAACAATAGAGTATAATACAATACAGCTGCCCAGTTACTTCCTGCTTTCCTCATGACATTAGTATAGCAAGAGTGACAAAATAGCAGTGTTAACATAGCAAAGTCAATATGTCAATCATTTAGTTCAGGCTGATTGAAATATTGCTTGAGTCAACCCTTGAAATTTTCCACTGAGGTACATCAGAAAAGCGATGAAGGTAGTGGATTCTATTGTATAGTATTTCAGGAAGAATGAATTTGCATATATATTGAGGCGTTTCTGAGGTACTTCATATATATATTCAGTAATTCTTCTCAGAATTCTTACTCTATATGGCATTAAGTAGTAATCTATATTTATATTTAGTTTAGTTTTGTTGGCAGGTAGAAAAAAGAATTTCGGTTAGCTTGTTTTTGATGATCTGCTTGAGTAGGAGGTTCCAGAACACGTACGACTTCTGTTATTGGTTCTTTTGAGAAGTATTTTGAAAGGATGAACCGAGCGACTCTCCTATATTCTTTCTAGCATTTTTATTAGTCCAACGTGTGAGGGGTGCCATATATGATATTTGCATATTTCAGAGTATTTAGCTTACTATAACTGATAGTTCACTATATTATAAATTATAATGAGGTTCAACTGCACATTGTTAAGGATGCAATCATGAGAGCACCCAGACTTAGGTGGCTAGATAAAACACTAGTCAGAGGTAGTCACCTTTGGTTTGCAATCAAATGCTCTGCACTTAAAATAGTTAAGTTCTGAACAATGACATAATGCAATCAAACAGCACTGGTCCTAACTGGAGCCTGGTGGGATGACAGCCAGACTTGGCGGTAATGCGGAAATCCATCAAGTTTCCCATGGTCGGATTGAATGGTTGTGAGGGCGTCCTGAGAAATTTTGAACTGTATAGGTTACAAGCCCTGCTGAGGTTCAACTTTTGCAGTCTTGATCAATGTCTTGAAGTTTTGCAACTAAAATAGGAAACCTAGGAATCAGTGCAGCTGCACGCTAGCTGTGCAGTGACTGAGGAGACGGTGGATCTCGCGCTCTCTCCATCCGATCGTCTTCACCCTCACTTCTCTTTCCCTCTTCACACTGTACTATACGATGCGCGAGTAAGCTTTGCCCTTTTTCCTTCTCACACAACCTTCTTTTCCCACACCCGCATGTTCTGTGATGATTTCCCTTATCCCTTGTTTCCTTGACAAGCAGTATTATATTGGGCCATGTATTACTCTTTCTCCTTTCCCTCACTTTTTGTTCCCACTCCCTTAATTCACCATAATATACATGACTATGCTATGTATGCTTTATCCTCTCTCTTCTCGTCATCACCTTCACATCACTATACACACTCCCGCCTTTTTCAAAAGCGGCTTCCTAGGTGCCGCCATAGTGCATTCTGGACTGCACAAATCGGACTGCACAAAATGCACTGCTGAGGCTTTGACTTCAGCCGTTGTACTCTCACGCGCAGCCCAACATGGCGGCGTTTTTGTTTTTTTTTTTCCTCCCGTGAAAAGGGTATTGCTCACTTATTGTATAGTGTACTAGAATATTCCAGTACACTATACTTACGGTTTTGCATGCGCTATGCTTTACAATCCCCCCCCCCCCTCCAATATATACCAATATATAGAAATATATATATTTCTATATATTTTACAGTCACTTTCCTTTATTTCATGCTTCCGTGCACATACGCCGAGTTTCGAGCGGGCGCTGGCCGCTGTCGGAAGTCGGAAGTGACTGAACGAACTCCGCAATTAAAAAAAAATTAAAAGGAATATTTTTTTTTATCATAGTTTGACCAACATCATCACCGCTTTGTGTGAGACGGAGGTGCAGGTGATAATGGTCGTGTTCGAAATCTTTGTTCTTTAGTGTCATAAAGTTGTGAAGAGTGAAATATTCCCCATTTCTTGTCGAGAACCACCTCTATCGAACCTTCATTAGCTCCATCGCTATCAGCAGCAGCAAGAATTGGTTACTCCATAGGTGTTTATTTTAGTTTGGCAGGCATGGAGGGAAAGGAGTGGCAGTTTGAAAGATAGACACATGCTGTTCATTTAAATCATTAACATGCATTCTTTGCAGTTGTTTATAACCTGCGAGTGTTGTTTTCTTGTGCATACAGTTGGCGGGACAGTTTTCGATTGTTGCTATGTGGCCAAGCTTCACGGGGGTGAAAAGCAGTGGTGACTCGGAGACTGCAACCTTTCATTCACGATGACAACGAAAACAACTCTCCGAACGGTTGATGACATGTTGAGTGAACTTGTGTGGCTGCAGCTTAGAATTTGCCCCGTGGGTTGTGACCTGACAGAGCGCTTACTGTACCGTGTGCTGTCATTTCCACTTGCGTGTCGATTCCCTTTTAGTGCATCGCACTTGGTTGCGCTGCATAGGAACTGCCCGTTCTCGCGACTGCTGCGTTTCAGAATTTCGTGTTTGGTTCCGTTTTGTGGAGCGTCTTTACAGCAGTCATCGGGTGTGCGTACAGACTGCGATGTGACAAGATGATTGATTGATTGATATGTGGGGTTTAACGTCCCAAAACCACCATATGATTATGAGAGACGCCGTAGTGGAGGGGATGTGACAAGATGTCGTGCGCGCGTTGGTTATGCCGGCGTCGGACGGGGGAGTTCAATCGCGATTTGACAATGTTTGGACTTCGGAGAGCAAACTGAGGAAATATGGAGTGAGCTATAGAGCCCCCTCGAAATGCAGAGGATGAAGAGCTAAAAGGTGGCCTCATCTCTCAACTTAGTTTTCAGGAGAAGACACAGAACTTGAAGGCTGCTGAATAGATACACTGCGCTGAGCTGATTTGGGCAGCTGCATCTGATTTCAGCCCCGCAAATCCTGCCTGTTTAATCGTACCTATTTTACATTTTATTGTTGTGCGTTTTCGTGCTTGTGATTTGTATGTGTGTAAAGGAATGTTTTTTACTGGGCTAGTTTTTGTTATACTTCAGACAGTTAAGGGAAAGAAACTGTGCAGCACGATTCCTTTTTTTTTTTTCACAGTAACATTGCATGTAAGCATACGACAAATGTCACACTTTAGAAGTGTGACGTTATTGGGGAAAGGGCCGTAATTTATTACTGGGATATAATGTGACTACTACGTCACTGGTTTATCAGAGCCCGTAGAATAAGTGCGGAAATGTGGGATTCTTCTGACGTGTACTTAAGTTTAAATGCATAAGCATTTTTTAGCTTGTATCCCATAGAGTTGTGACTAGCCATGAACTCTTGACCTTGTGCTGAGCAGCAGGGAACCATAGCTGCCATTGCAGGTTTGGCAGTTTTGAGAGAGGATTAGATGCAAGCTTTAATAATATGCATGGTGTGTTAGCTCGTAAAGCATGCTTTACTTTTAACATCCATGTTTTCCACCTTTCCTTTGCAGTTTTATACAGCTGAAAGCTTTATGCTGCGCCCTGTCTGATTCATTACGGATGCCTCAGCCACTCTGCTGGCCAGTGCATGGAAGAGAACATAAAAGGAGCAGGGCCAACAAATGCTGGAAACAGCTTTAGACCTTGAAATCTTCCTGAACAAGTCTGCTGACATTGCGACAGTGCAGCTACTCCTGTGGCCTCACTGTACATTTTTGCTAAAATTTGTGCACGTTGATCTAGTCTGTGAAATGTAGGATCTTGTTGGTGATGAATGTGTTTACAAGGATACGAGGTGCCTTACGGAGAACATCCACGCAGAATATTGCCATATTCCAGCTCTCTGAATACCTTCCTGTAGTTGCATGTTTTATGGCCCTATAACACCTCTTACCTGGATTTTGAAAAACTGCACTTATGTAAAAATAGTTGTACAGTTTGACCATACTGCCAGCCACAATTACTTTTACAGTAATGAAATACTAATGGTGGTAAAATTTTGTAGGCATATAAGTTGCGGGACAATTTTATCAAACTTGGCATTCTTTTCACCCTTGGCCTTTCCTTGAATACAGAACTTGATATATGTTGCTACAACATGGCTTACTTCAGTTTAAAATGTTTTCGTTGAAAAACAAGACAAGCAACATGCAGTGTTATGGCACAGAAATTCAGCTCGACAAGTGAGAAAGTGTACATGTTTTTGTTTACGTATTCAACTGTTGTGATCTATGATGTACAGATAGTTATTACCTCTGCAAAGCATCTAAAGTAGTCATTTCTTTAAGGAAATGACACTGTTTTATACAAAAACAATGCAGTGCGTCAGAGTGCACCAGCATTCAAACTAGCAAATGGTTATGGCCACGGTTTATAATAACGAGTGTGAATATTGACACGTGCGGTTCTTTTGGTTTACGAAGAAAGCCGCTATCACTTTCCAGTGACACGCGCGCTCGTTGTGATTGTTTGCGGGGAGCATTGTTATCACTTGCTGTTAAGCGCAACGCAGGCCGCGTTTATCTTGCATGCCACTCTGGAACCGTGTGGATCATTCTTGAAACTTTGCATGCTTGACGCGCACATTTTAGTAACTTCTGGAGCTCCAGAAATAAATCGAGAACGCGATATGACGCGTGTATAAAAAGCCGGCGCAGTGCGCCACTAGTCAGTCTTTTCCCGTCGACCGACGACTGTTCACGCCGCTGCTGCTGTGAGTTGTGTTTGGCCTTGTTTTGCTGGGCACAAGTTCGCCCAATAAACAGTTCGCCCTGACTCCTGTGTGCTTCCTCTCAAGTGCTGCGTGTGTCACAACCGCGTGACATCTGGTGGAGGTGCTTCTCGGTCCATGTACCGTACGCCCCCGTCCAGCCGTGAGCCAAGCCCAAGCCGCCAAGAGGACGACGCCGACCCGGTCGTTCGAGTGAGCCGAAGACAACAAGGACTACCGCCCGAATACCTGCCGCTCCCCGACAAGGACAAGAAAACAAAGGCTGCTACGAAGCCGGCATCCACGATGACGGAAGCAAGGTCTTCGGCAACCGTGGTCGTCAACCAGCCCAGAGAGCCGCCTACCTTCCGCGGATCGACCTACGAAGACCCGGAAAACTGGCTTGACATTTACGACCGCGTCGCAGCCCTCAATAAGTGGGACCCGGACGACAAGCTGCGTCACGTGTATTTTTACCTGAAAGACGCCGCAGGGACTTGGTTCGAGAATCGCGAGTCAACGCTTCGAACCTGGGACGACTTCCGCGTTGCTTTTCTGCGCACCTTTGCAAGCGTCGTGCGGAAGGAAAGAGCCGCATCACTGCTTGAAACCCGGGTGCAGCTCCCCAACGAAAACGTAACGATCTTCACGGAGGAGATGACGCGACTTTTCCGCCACGCCGACGCCGACATGTCTGAGGACAAGAAGGTTCGCCTGCTTATGCGAGGAGTGAAGCAGGAGCTCTTCGCCGGACTGATTAGAAACCCGCCAAAGACGGTACAAGAATTCCTCTCCGAGGCTACCACCATCGAGAAGACTCTTGAAATGCGGACCCGCCAATACGATCGGCGCATGTCGCCAGACGTCGCAGAAGTCCGAGGACTCTGCCCCGACGACCTGCGCGAGACCATACGCGCTATTGTTCGTGAAGAACTGCGCCGCACGCGGTTGTGACATTATACCAAGATGTCACGCGGTTGTCACGCGTGACATGTCACGCAATATTTAGTATTGTTTTGTATGCCCATTCTAGTTTTCTTGTTGTTTATGTACAGTGTGGTTATCTAAATGTTTCTAAATGCCTGGCATCGTTTGCAACTGTGCTTGGTCACTGCTTGTAACATTCTCTAGCATGAAGCAAATTTCCTTTGATTGGATTCTATAGTTTCAAGTGGACATGTGCAACAATTCCTTACTCAGAATGCCATGTACAATGAGTGCTGAATTGATGAACACAAGACTCGTGTGCACAAGGCGTTCTGTGTGTGCTCTGCCACATTATGAATATGCCAAATAGTGAAATGGATATTTGGGCCGTTTTCTGTACGTGCAGTTCTTTTCTTTTAGGGCCATTTTGTGACTGCTTTTTTAAACTTTTTTGTCATGACCTTTTGAAGTTCTGTACTACACCAAGCCGTCTTCGATGAAACACTTTCAGCAGGAAATAATAGCGTGTGAATAGTGTATGAGGAAGGGTTGGCAACGTTTGTACATGATTCCCCGAAACAGTTAAAAAAAACACCATATGAATATTATTCAAGGGATGTAGACTTTTTGGAGGGTACCGACACTAAATTTTTCACTCACGGTTTTTTTTTTGCATCAAATGATTGGCCATGTCCTCAAAAGCACTGGAAATGTACGGGTATGCGTGAGTGCACCCTGATAAATTAATTACAGCGTTCCTTCAAAAGCTAGTTTCGGTTCCTACTGTACTCTGATGTCAGGACATGGTATGAGCAGCACAACCAGCAGTAGGTTTTGATTGTCTACTGTGTGCCTCATGTAGTGTAAGTGTTGCAGCAGGGGGGCACAATATTGAATGGCATCACTTTCAAAGGGGCCCTGAAACACTTTTTTATGCAACCATGGAATGAATTCACTGTAAAAGCTTATTCCTGATGAATTCAACACCGCAAAAATTTTAAAACTTCGTCTAGTGCGAGTGGAGTTACAAAGATTTGTCACGTGCTGCAATAGCATTTCCTCTTTTCTTGTCCCGACAAAAGTGCTGGAAGCCAAACAGAAAGAGATGGTAGGGGGCAAAAAAAAAAAAAAAACATCAAGCACACTTCATCACTTTGAGCACTCTTTTTTTTTTTCTTCAAATACGCGGATTTTTCAGTGTGATCGAGTGCACTTGCGTAGACACGTCGAGGCCTCCCGCGGTGATCTCTAACGACCAAGCGCGCCATGTACAAATCAGCCAATGGCTGTTAAGTGGGCTTTCTCTAGGAGTGATTTTTGAGAGTCTTTCGTCATTTCTCTAATGAAGAAAAAGCAACCTTTAGCTGACTTTGATAACCTATTGTGAATTCCAGGCCGCGTGCTGCGTTCAAATATTTCATTCGCGTGTTGGTTGTCGGAAGCCTTTACTACCGATTGGCAGTGTTTTCTGACCACGCTCAAAAAGTGTTTCAGGGCCCCTTTAAGGCACAGGTTCTTCATAGCCAATCTGAAGTCAATCAGCGAGTGCAGGTTGCTTGTGTAAACATTCGGAGTGAGATGCAACGAACAGAGTAAACACCGCTTGGTTGGCGTCCAGTCCCCACCTCGGCCGCTACGCACGATGTCACCCACGCTTGTATCGAACGAGAATCGGTGGAACTCGCGCTCATTGGCCCCCTTTTCAAGACTTCATGGGGCAAAAAATTAGTACCACGACGACAAATTCGAAATTCAACGAATCCTTCTTCCTCTGATAAGTGTATATCTTTTATTCAGATGCACATACACTATTCCAGGCTCCGCTTGTTCGCTTCGCAGATACACTTGATGGCAGTGACCGCACGGGACGAGCAGGCGATTGAGAAGGCGAAGTGCACGCTGTCATTATTTGTGTTTTGTTGCTTGACGTCATCACAACTAGTCGGACTGCTGCGTGAAGTTGTCGGGAGTAGTACTGTAGCCTGACGTCAAGTTAGTGTCGATGTCTGAAGGTGTGCCCCGAGAAAATTGACATTAATATCACAATGAAATATCGGCATTTTCTGAGCCTCGCACTTGCTCAGAGCCGTCTCTGCATACAGGAGATTTGCATGGCAGAGTAAACTCTCCTCCCCAAAAAGATGTCAGTACCTTTTCAATACATCATATATTGCATGGCTGAGGCATAAAATCGTGCCAAGCATCAAATGATATGAATTGAGCAACAAGTAGGTGTTTTAAAGACTCGCACATTACGAAGTGCTGCAACATATTTTATCATTGTCAGCCGTGAAACCATCAATAATGTGATCATCTGGGCAGATTCGCGTGCTGGCTTACAGAAACAAAGTGAGGTTTTCGCTGATTTGCAAAGTAAATAGTACTGGGAACTCTACAAGTGTGCTTGCAATAGGCATTCAATAGCACTTTGAAACGGCCGATGCTAGGTGCACAGTCATTAGTTTCCTTATGTTATAGGCTGAGGCATGCACCGATAATTGAAGAAGGCGAACAATATAAAAGGCATTGTGAACGAGGACCGATTATGCTATCTCGATAGACTCTTGATGGCGAAGCTCAAGCGTGGTCCAAATTTTTATTTGTGGGGTTGGGGGTTGGAGGTCATACTGGCATCGGCACTGTTGTTCCAAATGCCTGGTAGTGTCATATGGAATGTTAGCCGTGCTAAACGTTTTAGAATTTATTCATGGGGGATCCCATGTTCAGGTATTTATGGAAAGCTTTAAATGCATTCATACTGCTCTTGCACGCACATACTTTGCCATTATAGTTTATAAGTGCTGTGCTTCGTCTTCCTGGACTCGGTTCCATGTTTAGTACCTATCGTCCTTGTTGTGTAATTTGTGGCACTAGATGTTGCTGTGTTTTAAGGCAAAAGTTTTTAACGTCTCGTACTCGTCATATCTCGTCTCCTGGCACGGCTATGGCGTCTCCCCCTGAAGCGTGGCCATTCCACTGGGAGTGCAAAAGACAGACATGGCAGAGTCAGTCGAACGGCCACAGGCTTTTACAAAACACACTTGGCCATTCAAAATTTTCTCATTTTTCACAGTAGCGATACTCTTACACCACTTTGCTTTAGTTGTACTTTTTGTCTTGCCAAGACTAACTCTGTCCTTTTGCTGAAAATGCATAGTTCTGACTTTTCCAGACATGTTGTGCTGTTGTTCAGGCCAGCCAGCTCATCTGGGCTCTCGGAAGGTAAAACACACGTGGAAGTGTTCCGAGTGTGGCTATACTACAAGTAGACACGGTCATATGGCAGAACACCGAATGACACACACAGGTGTGCGTCCATACAAATGCGAGTACTGTGGAAAAACCTTCAATAAGAAATGCAACTTGGGCACGCATATTCGCATCCACACAGGTGAGAGACCTTACCAGTGCCACCTCTGTCCCTGGAGTTTTTCGTGGAAGACAGACCTTAGGCGCCACTTGGAATCTCACACGCACAGCCCACATTTGCCTCAGGGTCCATGCGAACTGAACCTCAACTGAAAAGGCTGAGGAGATACGTGGTGCATACGTCTTGTTCTGGGGCTTCAAGTTAATTGCCAGAAGTGCTGAGCGTGGGGCTACTTTGCCCATGCCCCAATGAAATCTTCAACTGCACAGCTTCAACAGCATAATGAATAGACATGACTTGAGGCCATGTAGAAGCAGTTCACCAAATTTATTGAATGTGACGAATCTGGAAGGCTTGCTCATGCAGGTGTGCATTGGACTGTATGTGTGGTGCGTGCAAATCATCGTGTACTTTCATTCGTGTGTTTATGTATACTGCAAAGTTGTGATGCATCAAGTATTTGTGAAGTACTGGTTTGATGAGGTTTAGCATTGAGTCATTCCCTTGTATTGAGAATAAGCCACTTTGTGTGCTGTTTTTTAGCGATAGTGAATGCTTATTGTTTTTCACTAACCTGCGTTGCGTACGACCGTTCGGGTTTAACATTTATTTCAAAAATGAAAACCTCTGTATTTATATGATTCCTTTTGTTGCAGCAGTGAGATTGAGTCTCTTCTGGTCAGATGTGTGGCTTCTGAGATGTTTTCATGTCTGATGGCAACTCCTGTGTCTTAAAAAAAAAATGCTTGTTGGGCCTACTATTACAACAAACCTTTCGTTAAACGGAGCCGAAGAGGATGTCTTTTATGATGTGTTAATTTTTGTGCTCCAGTTGCTATGTTCTACGCCACATACACATACTGTATTGTGCTGTCTTTGAAGCACCACCTTTTAGTTTTGTATTGACATTAAAAGTGAGGACATTTTTTCACGAGCTTTGGCAAGTTCCATTTATTGCAGACTATGTGAACTTAGACGTCTGCTGCTGTTATTTCTTGCGATATCATGAAAGGGCCAGTAGACAACTCCAAGGTCCAAAAATTGTTATGAAGAGAAATATGTGCACTTTTACTTCGTGAGCATGCTGCCTCAAGAACTTTGCGAATATATGCTATATTAAGGAAGTTACAGGGACTAGAACATTTCTTTCAGCCGTTAAAAATTTTCGCATGGCCTCGCCACCCTTCTTCAAAGAGAGGGGAAGGCATAGCTGGTCGTCGTGACTCCGGCCATTTTGGCAACGTGACAAGACGTCAGCGATTGACGTCATCGACAAACTCAATCACTCACAACGCACTTTCGCTTGCTGCAATGCCTGGTTATTTACTGTTTACCCGGTGCTGATGCTTCTCCGCAGCCCAGTCGCTCAATTTACAGCCGGCAACAATTTCTAGCAGAACTGCGTTCCAAAACCCAGAAGTTGGCCCAATTTTTCGGGAGCAGACTGTAGTGGCATGTGGGTGCAGCAATACAAAACACAAATAATGTGTTTAATACTGGTGTTGCTGATCAACGGGTGGCCCAAGAATATGCTCACTCCCAAAAACTGGGCCAGTGATGTGTCCAGATGTTGATACATGGAGCCTATGGAAAGTTTCACTACTTGTATGATTAAATAGCACTGTCGTAGCTGTGTGTGGGAACAGGAACTGTCGTTAACCTCACTACTGTTTGTTGAGATTTGGTTTGGACCCAACCGACGAGCTGCGTCACATCGCTGGGTTTGAGTCACGTCGCTGAGTTTGCGTCACTGCGCATGGAAGGAGCATCGGTCAGGCATAGAGAAGGAGTGCGGGAATCGTTCTTCGAAATGGAGGTTCTGTGCGGTGTGCAGCTCATTAATATTCAGAAAACGTGATTACTGCGGTCTACTCTACAAATTTTTGTGCTTGTTTGGGGGGTGTAAAATAAAAGCCGGAGCCTGTAGACAGGCCCTTTAACATTAACAAGTGCTCATGTGTTTATAAAGCTATACCTCTGAAGATTTTTAACGTACCTTGATAGCATAAAACTTAATGTGAATAATGAAATGGCTCCTCAGTTTATCAGAAAAAGTTATGCACAGAAGCCAGTGCACCTATTTTATTATAACACTGTGCTCACTTTCTGTTATAACACGATAACGTTAAAGAGCTCGGTTTGTGGAAATTCTGGCATCAGCATCATTGGCTCTGAGCGAAAAATGATCATCTTATGCTTGACCGAAAAATCGAGAACAATGTAAATAAAATAAAAGTAAATGATAAAAAATTCTCGTGTAAAATGGGGACCAAACCGGGGTTGTTTGAGTCCAAGTGGGGATTGAACGCAAGTTGTTTGTGTGGCAAGTGTACACTCTACCACATGGCCACGCCCCTTATTGTGAAAGCAGTGAAAAGAAGTTCCTCTGTGTGAAAATTTAGTGAAAGTAGCTTTCATGCTTCACAAACACACAGGTCGTATTGCCGCGAACTATGCCTTCTCGTCTGTGTTTCGTGGCGAACATCTGGCTGCGCCCGATCGTGCTATCTGTTGTGGGCCGCACCCATACTGTGCCGCAAGCGAAGTGCATGTTTTCCTCCTCCCTCGGACTATCTCATTTTGATAGGGAGAGCGTTTCGCGGTGGGCCGTTCCTTCACCACCTGGATTTATCATTCTTTGGCATTCATTTTCAGAGCACAGGTTCGCTCTAATAAAAAACTAGTTTTCCCAAGAACTCTGCGTCGTTCCTGGCTACGTGACATCTGGTGGAGGTGCTGGGTACATGAACCCTGAACCCCTGACAGGTCGTCGGGCAAGTCCAACTCGCGCCAGCCGCCGACAGCTCGGACTTCAGCCGGAGTTTGGACTGCTTCCGGAAAACGTAAAGAAAGAAGACGTCGTGACCACCACCATGAACAACGCTGCTACTATGACGAACCCTGCAAACCCCCCTGTAGTCCTCCAGCAACCCAAGGAGCCGCCACCATTCCACGGGTCTCCTTCGGAGGATCCCGAAGACTGGTTGGAGCAAGTTGAACGGGTCAGGCTCTTTAACCGCTGGGACGACGAAGAGACGCTGAGGCACGTGTTCTTCTACCTTGCCGACTCAGCTCAAACGTGGTTTGAAAATCACGAGAGCACACTTGGATCGTGGCAGGAATTCAAGAGGAAGTTTTTGATGACATTCACCACAGTTGTGCGGAAGGAGCGGGCCGAGGCCATGCTGCAGACGCGCATGCAACACCCTAACGAAGGGGTTGTTGTCTTTGTTGAAGAAATGAAAAGGCTCTTCAAGCGAGCTGATCCGGAAATGTCCGAAGAAAAAAAGTTACGGCTGTTAATGCGCAGTGTGAAGGAAGAACTGTTTGCTGGGCTTATCCGGAATCCCCCCAAAACCGTCGCCGAATTCGTCGTTGAGGCTAGCACAATTGAGAAGGCCCTCGACATGCGCGCTAGGCAGAGTAACCGCCAGTTTGTCGACGTGGGCAGTTCGAACTGCGTTGACGGGACACGTATCCCGACGGATACACTACGTGAGACAATTCGCGCCGTAGTAAGGGAGGAGTTGCGGAAACTTTTTCCAGCGGTGCCGCAACCACAAGTGGCTTCCTTAAGCGACGTCATCCGTGAGGAGGTGCAACAAGCACTGGGCACCTTTACGCTTCCGGAAGCACCACGCGAGCTACAGGCGATGTCCTACGCCGCTGCAATTGGCACCAGTCGCCCGCTGGTAACTCGTCGCCAAGAGTCGCCGCGACGCCACTACTCGTCGCCCGCCCGACTACCTACGGCTCAACCTCCGACGCCAAGGAAGACCGATGTATGGCGAGCCCCCGACCGTCGTCCGCTGTGTTACCACTGCGGAGAAGCCGGCCATGTCTATCGTCGCTGCCCCTACAGACAACTCGGCTTGCCAGGTTTCTCAGTCGACGCACCACGCCCCGTACCCGGCCAACGACCGAGGGAGATCAACGAGTACCTCTCTCGCACTAGCCAGGAACCAGCTCGCTTCAGCCGGTCACCGTCGCCCCACCCCTACGGATCAACAAGCCGCAGTAGCCACTCTAACTCCACACGCGGAAGGTCCCCCAGCCCAGGAAGGGGAAACTAAGAGCTGCAGCTTCGGGAGGTGAAGTTGCACCACGGCCGCAAAGTAAAAACCCTCCAGCGACGCACCGACGCGCAACGGACGAAGATGCACGATGCGCCCACAGCCCGACGCTCCGTTGTGTCCCCGACATGATTCCCCAGCACGACGACAGCCACATGGCGCCGCCGCTACCCGATGCAACCAAGTCCGCAGTTACCAAGACGACGACGACGACGCCTGTACACCGACCATCAACGCGAACAAGCCGTGAGAGGACGCCCAGACGAACCCGAAACTCGAGAGTGACCACTTCTGATATACAACTGTGCATTGACGGCCTCGACGTAGTTGCACTAATCGACACGGGTGCCGACTATTCAGTGATGAGCGGCCCATTTGCATCGAAACTGAGGAAAGTTGCCACTAGCTGGGACGGTCCACACATACGTACTGCGGGAGGCCACCTCGTCACGCCTTGTGGAACTTGTACGTCACGCGTCACCATAAATGGCACCACTTACCCTGCTGCCTTCGTCATATTGCCCTGCTGCTCCCGCGATGTGATTCTAGGCATGGACTTCTTGACTGAGAATGGTGCTATTATTGATTTTCAAGCCAAGTCGATCAGTTTCTCGGCTGATCGCAGCGCTACAACAAAAGGAAGTGCGAAACAGCATACCGCTTTGAGGATTGCCGATGACCACGTCACCCTGCCTCCCCGTGCAAGCCTGATGATCGCCGTTTACTCTCAGGGCACCACTCCGGACACGGACGCCATCGTGGAGAACGACCACAGTTTACTTTTGGACCGCGGTGTCTCCGTCGCAAGAAGTATTATACGGTTGGTCGAGGGAAAGTCGCACGTTCTAGTCACGAATTTCACTGAAGAATATCAGCACCTCAACAAGGGCACTTCCATCGCGTTGCTCGAAGAAATTCCGGAGGAAAGGGACGTGATTGCCGTCGCCAACCTTGAACGCCAATCGGATGACATCAAGTCTGCTCATCTCTTCGACGTGAATCCGGCGCTACCGCAAGAAAAACGAGAACAGATACGCGCTCTGTTACGCCACTACAGCGAGTGTTTCTCGTCGACTTCGACGCTACGTCAGACACCCCTTGCAAAGCACCGCATAATCACCGAAGAGGACGCCCGACCATTGCGGCAGTCGCCTTACCGTGTTTCTGCCCACGAGCGCGAAGTTATTCGGAGCCAAGTTGACGACATGCTCGCCGCCGATGTGATACAACCATCCAAAAGTCCTTGGGCTGCCCCAGTTGTGCTCGTCAAGAAAAAAGATGGCACTCTAAGGTTCTGCGTCGACTACCGGCGACTGAACAAAATCACGAAAAAAGACGTATATCCACTCCCTCGAATCGACGACGCCCTCGACCATCTTTGCCATGCCAAGTACTTCTCTCATATGGATCTGACAACCGGATATTGGCAAATCGAAGTCGACGAAAGGGACCGTGAGAAGACAGCATTTATAACGCCGGATGGACTATACGAGTTCAAGGTAATGCCTTTTGGGCTATGCACGGCACCGGCCACATTCCAAAGAGTCATGGACACCGTACTAGCCGGCCTGAAATGGCACACCTGCCTCGTTTACCTTGACGACGTCGTCGTATTTGCGCGGAATTTCGACGAACACCTGGCGAGGCTAGAGTCTGTGCTCGAAGCCATTCGTGCGTCGGGACTAACGCTGAAATCTGAGAAGTGCCATTTCGCATACGACCAACTGAAGTTTTTGGGCCACATCGTCAACGCCGCGGGTGTCCTACCTGATCCCGCAAAAACGTCAGCCATAGCAAGTTTCCCGAGGCCGAAAGACAAGAAAGACGTGCGACGATTCCTCGGTCTTTGCGCGTACTACAGACGCTTTGTGCAAAATTTCGCTAAAATCGCCGAACCGCTCACGCGCCTGACGAAAGACAGTGTTCAGTTTCGCTGGGAGGAAGCACAGCAGAACGCGTTCGGTGAACTGCAAAATCGCTTACAGCGGCCACCTGTGCTTGCACATTTCAACGATTCTGCAGAGACAGAAATGCACACAGACGCAAGTGACGTAGGCTTGGGCGCTGTCCTTGTACAAAAACAGAACGGCTGTGAAAAAGTAATCGCTTATGCCAGCCGTGGCCTTTCCAAAGAAGAAAGGAACTATTCGGCCTCTGAAAAAGAGTGCCTTGCGATAATATGGGCCATTTCAAAGTTTCGTCCATACGTCTACGGCAGGCCGTTTAAGGTAGTAACCGACCACCATGCGCTGTGCTGGCTCGCAAACTTGAAGGACCCTTCAGGCCGCCTTGGGCGATGGAACCTGCGCCTGCAGGAATACGACGTCTCCATCGTTTACAAATCCGGCAGGAAACATTCGGACGCCGACTGCCTATCACGGGCTCCCGTCGAGGAGCCGCCACAGGACCCCGAGGATGACGTCCCGTTTTTTGGTATTGTGACAGACAGTGACCTTGCCACTCAACAACGTGCCGATCCCGAGCTGCGCGCCCTAATCGAACATCTCGAAGGACACAACGCCGCAGTGCCAAGGGTTTTTAAGCGCAACTACACCACCTTCGCTTTGAAAAGTTCGGTGCTCGTGAAGAAGAACTTTGACCCTACAACGAGAACAAAGTACCTTCTCGTCATCCCCGCTGGTCTCCGTGACGAAATCTTGGCAGCGTGTCACGACGACCCGACATCGGGGCACCTCGGCACGGCCCGCACGCTGGGAAAGATAAAGGCAAAATACTACTGGCCGCGTCTCACGTCCAACGTCACCCACTACGTCAGGAGCTGCCGCGACTGCCAGCGCCGAAAAACGCCGCCGACCAGACCCGCCGGCTTCCTACAGCCGGTTGCAGTACCATCGAGGGCCTTCCAACAGATTGGCATGGATCTTCTCGGACCGTTCCCCACGTCACGGGCCGGGAACAAGTGGATTGTAGTAGCCACGGACTACTTGACGCGCTACGCAGAGACCGCCGCGCTCCCAAGGGGAACTGCAGAAGAAGTCGCCAAATTTTTCATCCACCAAGTGGTGCTGCGACATGGAGCCCCTGGAGTACTGATCACGGACCGCGGAACGGCATTCACTGCAGAGCTTATGCAACGGGTCTTGCACTACAGCCACACGGATCACCGGAAGACCACGGCGTATCACCCCCAGACCAACGGGCTTACCGAACGCCTGAATAAGACGATCGCGGATATGCTGTCTATGTACGTCGACGTTGAACATAAGACGTGGGATGACGTACTCCCTTTTGTCACGTTCGCGTACAACACAGCTATCCAAGAAACTACTAAATTGCCCCCATTTGAGCTTGTCTATGGGCGACAGCCGACGACAATGCTCGACGCCATGCTTCCACACGTAGAAGATGATGACCTCAACACCGACGTCCAAAGGTACCTACAACGCGCGGAAGAAGCCCGCCAGCTTGCTCGAGTGCGCATAACAGACAAACACCTCGTGGATGCCGGACGCTACAACCTCCGACGCCGCGACGCCGATTATGACCCAGGTGATCTTGTGTGGGTTTGGACCCCTATTCGACGTCGCGGACTCAGTGAGAAGCTCCTGCGTCGGTATTTCGGGCCCTATAAAATTCAGCGACGTGTAGGCCCACTCAGCTACGAGGTTGTCCCCGACAGCGACCATGGCATGTCACGACGACGCACGCGGCCCGAAATTGTCCACGTGGTTAGGCTTAAGCCTTACTACGCCAGATGACTGACTTTTTCTTGACTACTTTTTTTTTTATTAGTAGCATCGGGCCGATGCTCTTTTTTTCGCGGGGGGCAATGCCGCGAACTATGCCTTCTCGTCTGTGTTTCGTGGCGAACATCTGGCTGCGCCCGATCGTGCTATCTGTTGTGGGCCGCACCCATACTGTGCCGCAAGCGAAGTGCATGTTTTCCTCCTCCCTCGGACTATCTCATTTTGATAGGGAGAGCGTTTCGCGGTGGGCCGTTCCTTCACCACCTGGATTTATCATTCTTTGGCATTCATTTTCAGAGCACAGGTTCGCTCTAATAAAAAACTAGTTTTCCCAAGAACTCTGCGTCGTTCCTGGCTACGTGACAGTATATACACGCTTGACATTGCAACATCAAATATTGTAGTAATAATGTGTGGTACAAGTGTACATTGCCCAGGGTCGTCAGAATATGTGGTTATCACAATGGGTCTGTGATCTGAAGCCTGTAATTCACCACAAAAGGTACACACGCTACTGCGGCTATTCCCTTAAGGCCACGTAGTAGGTGCATAGGAAATTCGAAAAGGTTTCATGTACTAAGTGTTTGAAGTATGCACTAGGAACAGGATGTCGCTATCCCCTTCAACTCCTAAAGGCGATGCTTTAAGTTCCTCTAATTTTTCGTTACGTGTCTTACCCATGCCCTCTGACATGTGTTCTTCCTCATTAATTATCACGAGACTACTCCTCCATCTGTCAATTTGGAGAGAAGTGCACATATTCACTTACTTTTAGCTAGTTGGCAAGATGTGTAAGGGTAATAGATCATCACAAATGTGGCCACAATAAGTCGGGTATCGAAGTAGAGGTGGGTATAGCAAATTACTTCTGAGTGCTACCTTCTTGACCTTTCAGAATACCCTTTGTTGCAAAATCTCAAGTAACTGAAAAAGTTCCATGACATATACACGTTTTTCATTTTGCTTATGTTAATTGGTTTTGACACTTTATAACTGATCAGAACTTGGCTTCACGAACTGTACAGATATTAAGAATGTAGCAAGTGTCAAAAATAATATTGGTACAAACAATCTGGGAGTGATTCAGTGGTTTTCACTACTCTTTTTTGCCATGGCAATGTCTTTTTGTGATGGTCTACTTAAAACTTGTAACAACCTGTTCACAATATATGGAAATGACATTCTTCTTTTTTAATATGTTAGCAAGCATGGCAGGGCAATACACAAACAAACAATTTTAAAGCTTTCTGTTTTTCGGTGTTTTGACATGTTCTCTCACTGTTTTCTCGATGCTGTTTAGGTTAGGAAATGCTGAATGGAAAGCCGGTGACAACATGACACATCGGTGTGACATTGGACGAAACGAAGACATGAGCTTCCCTTTGTTTCTTTTTTTGTGTGTTGTGTGGGAGTCATTGTACTTTATGTTTCATTGCAATTGGTTCACTTGACACTGCATCTCGAGTGCTCACATTTTTATGTCAATGCTGGATGAATATGCCATTTTTCTGCTGCACCTTAAACACTTCACAACATAGCTCCAGCACTTGTAAACAGGCTTTTGATAAAAAGCAACACTATAGCATTTTCTAGCTTTAAGATCACAAACAAAGGAAAAGGTTCTTATGTTGGTGCATGTGCAGCTTTAAAATTATCCATAAGGAATCTCTCGCATTGTTCAGTCAACTCCACCTACATTTTCATTATGTATTTTTTTACGGCCCTAAAGGTCACAGAGTAAGCACGTATAAGCAGCAGATAAGAGCCTCATGCCATACCTATAAACATCAGGAAGGGGAAAACGGAAGCTTGCAATGAAAAAAATCCGTAAGCAGGATTTGTTTGCAAAAGCCAACGTTTGAACCAGTGGACTTGTAGAACCCTCTGCTCGAGCACACAACTGCTGTTAACAAATTTTTTTTTTATCATCACATACCTGTAGCTTGACTGGCCCTTGGGTTGTCGTGCCAACTCTCATTTGCTGGTATGACCTCTTTCTGAGTAGTTATTGAAAAGCATGACGTAAAGGTGAGACCTGGTCTACATATGTATAGCTGCCGAAACAGTAGGGTACAATGTTATTGTACTGAATACTTTCAAATTGGCTCCATCAATGGAAATGATCATGGTGCACTTGTTAAAGCACACGTAACTAAGGAAATTTGGGTGCACCACCAGTGTTTTTTCTCGCATGTAGACGGCAACACAGGTTAAGAGAGTTGTGTTTTTTCAAGCAATTATGTGAATTTTCTTGTCATAATTCTATGTTTTCTCACTTTTTGCTGTCACTACCTTTCAACCCCAGTGCAGAGTAGTTGTTCTAGCTAGCCTTCCTTTAGTAACAGGTTTGTCCTTTGCTAAATATTCACTGTTTTTCATCACGCAGGCTTGGCTACTGTATGCCCTCGTCCTGGCTGGCCACATCATGTGGGATCTCCCACAGAAGAGCGTGTGTTCATGTGTCAAGTGTGTGGCTATACTACAAGGAACAGGCGTGATGTACGGAGACACCAAATTATTCATACAGGCGTGCATCCATACCTATGCGAGTACTGTGGAAAAACCTTCAATAAGAAATGCAACTTGGGCACGCATATTCGCATCCACACAGGTGAGAGACCTTACCAGTGCCACCTCTGTCCCTGGAGTTTTTCGTGGAAGACAGACCTTAGGCGCCACTTGGAATCTCACAAGCGCAGCCCACATTTGCCTCAAGGTCCACGCGAACTGAACCTCAAATGAAAAGGCTGAGGAGATACGTGGTGCATACGTCTTGTTCTGGGGCTTCAAGTTAATTGCCAGAAGTGCTGAGCGTGGGGCTACTTTGCCCATGCCCCAATGAAATCTTCAACTGCACAGCTTCAACAGCATAATGAATACACATGACTTTAGGCCATGTAGAAGCAGTTCACCAAATTTCTTGAATGTTGTGACGAATCTGTAAGGCTTGCTCATGCAGGTGTGCATTGGACTGTATGTGTGGTGCGTGCAAATCATCGTGTACTTTCATTCGTGTGTTTATGTATACTGCAAAGTTGTGATGCATCAAGTATTTGTGAAGTACTGGTTTGATGAGGTTTAGCATTGAGTCATTCCCTTGTATTGAGAATAAGCCACTTCGTGTGCTGTTTTTTTTTTGTGATAGTGAATGCTTATTGTTTTTCACTAACCTGCGTTCTGTACGACCGTTTGGGCTTAATGTTTATTTAAAGACAGAAACCTTTTGTATTTATAGGATTCCTTTGTTGCAGCAGTAAAATTTTATATGATGTTCTTAAAAGTGGACACATAATGTTATTGACTCTTGTCTGGTTAGCTGTGTGGCTTTTGAGATGTTTTCATGTCTGGTGGCAGCTCCTGTCCTTAAAAAAAATGCTTCTTGGGCCTACTATTACTACAAGCGACCGCCTACAAGCCTTTTGTTAATCAAAGCCAAAGGAGATGTACTTCATGATGTGTTAATTTTGAGCACCATGTTCCATGTCACACACAATACTGTTTTTTTGCTGGCTTTGAAGCACCACCTCATTTTGTGTTGACAAAATAAAAGTGAAAACATTTTCCATGATCTTTGGTAAGTTCCATTTATTTCAGACTACATAAGTGAACTTGGATTGCTGCTGCTGTTATTTCCTGTGATATCGTTAAGATTGCCATGTGCTTATGCGTTGATAAAGTTATACCTCGGCTGCTTAACGTACCTCGATAGCGTGTATTTTAATGTGAAGAACGAAATTGCTCCTCAGTTTATCAGAAAAAGTTATGCACGGGAGCCAGTGCACCTATTTTATTATGACACTGTGCTGTCTCTCTGTTTTGATTGCGTGTCTTAAGTATATCCTCTGAAATGTGTTCTTCTTCGTTCATTGTAGCAAGTCTGCTCCTCCATTTGTCTGCTTGGAGAGAAGTGCATGTTTCCACTTTCGGCTAGTAGGCAAGATGTGTAAGGGTAATAGATCGTCACTAAAGTGACTGTCACACCTGTCCCGTTTATTAGGGAGGCGATCGCCGGGCTAATTCCAAGAGCCGAAGTATCGGCCCCCCGAACCGCACCACGAAAGCGTGGACAATTTAGAAGTGGTCCTTATTGGTGCGCCAGCGGACGCCGGCTGTGGCCCAAAGAACAAGACAGAGCCGAGAGTTGATAAACAAACAAAATTATATTCTCATTAACGGCAGATCAAAAACAATACACACGTATGCACACTCCACAATAGTTACATACAATACGTCACCAAACAGGCAATGTACTACACAGTACAATCAACCACACTTGAAACAACGGACACAGACAACAATACGCACTACAATGCAGTCGCATGCATTGAACAACCAAGACACTTAAAGACTAAAGAGATATAAAACCTATTCAGTCCAAAGTCCTTGGAACAAAAGTCTGAATGATACTCTTCCGAGAATCACTCACTCAAAGTCCAGCGTTGTTGTCGTTCCGCAGCTCTCGAAGTTCTCTTCCAGGAAACCTCCCGTCTTCAATTGGCCACTCTTCAAACTTCAACTTCTTCGCCCGAACACGTCGGCTTCACACACGCAGCTGTTGCCACGCGTCCTCGCTCGATAGCGGTAAACACACACTCTTGCCTGTAGCTCGAGCCGTCCCTACGGACCACAAACTTCGCCGACTACACGGCGGACTCTCTACGCACTCTGGCGCTCACTTCCGTCTCCTCCTGATTTCTCGTCTCGGCTGCTCGGTTAAATACCTTGCGCGCGACTTTCCAGATGTTTCTCGTCATTTCGTCGGCGCGATACGCAGCGAAGGCTGGGGAGAGGCACGAGACGGTTCGACTGCCCTCTCCCGAGGATGATTCACTCGGTCTGACCCCGCCTCCTTCGTTCTAGAAAAATCGCGGTCTTGCTGGGCCGCCGATGTGGGGTGAGGAGGATCGTCTGCGAAGCCGTGCTTCTGCGGGGAGAGCGCGCGCCCGGGAGCTCTGGATGTTTGCTTTCTTTTTTTTTCTTTTTACCTCGCGGCGTTTCTGCCGCCCGTTGTCGCAAGGATTTGGCGGCGCGCTCTTGTTTAGCGCTCGTTCTGTGACAGTGACCACAATAAGTCAGGTGTGAAAGCTGCAACCTTTGGATCCAAAGATGGCAGGTTTGGTCCCAGCTGGAAATGATTATGGTTCACTTGTGTGGGTATGTATAAGTAAATTTAGGTTTACCCCCAGCGTTCTTTCCCACATGTAGACTGCAGCACAAGTTCTAAGAATCGTGTCTCTTCAAGCAGTTATATGTCATGTCTGACTACGTCCACTGCAGGACAAAAGTCTCTCCCATGTTCCGCCAGTCAACTCGGTCCCGTGCTAGCTGCTGCCAATTTATACCCACAAACTTCTTAATCTCATCTGCCCACCTAACCTTCTGTCTCCCCCTAACCCGCTTGCTTTCTCTGGGAATCCAGTTAGTTACCCTTAATGACCAGGGGTTATCCTGTCTACGTGCTACATGCCCGGCCCATGCCCATTTCCTCTTCTTGATTTCAACTATGATATCCTTAACCCCCGTTTGTTCCCTAATCCACTCTGCTCTCTTCTTGTCTCTCAAGGTTACAAGTATCACTTTCCTTTCCATTACTCGCTGCGTCGTCCTCAATTTAAGCTGAACTCTCTTTGTAGGTCTCCAAGTTTCTGCTTTGTAGATAAGTACTGGCAAGATGCAGCTGTTATATACCTTCCTCTTGAGGGATAGTGGCAATCTACCTGTCATGATTTGAGAGTGCTTGTCAAATGTGCTCCATCGCATTCTTATTCTTCTAGTTACTTCAATCTTGTGGTTCGGCTCCACGGTTATTACCTGTCCTAAGTAGGCATACTTTTTTAGAACTTCAAGTCCACTATTACCAATCTCGAAGCACAGCTCTCTTCCGAGGTTGTTGTACATTACTTACGTTTTCTGCAGATTAATTTGGAGACCTACCTTTCTGCTCTCCTTGTCTAACTCTGTAATTATGGGTTGCAATTCGTCCCCTAAGTTACTCAGCAATGCAATGTCATTGGCGAAGCGCAGCTTACTACGATACTCTTATACCTATCTGTCCCCACTCTAGGCCTCTGAAAACCTCCTATGCGGTAAATAGCATTGGGGAGATCGTATCGCACAGCCTTACACCCTTCTTTATTAGTATTCTGTTGCTTTCTGTATGAAGAACTATGGTAGCAGTTAATCCCCTGTAGATTTCTTCCAAAATATTTATATATGCATCGCCGATGCCCTGATTCCGCAGTGTCTGCATGACTGCTGATATTTCTACTGAATAAAATGCCTTCTCGTAATCTATGAAGGTTATGTATAGTGGTTGGCTATATTCTGAGCATTTCTCTATTACCTGATTAATAGTAAGAATGTGGTCTATTGTTGAGTAGCCTGTTTGAAATCTTGCTTGTTCCTTTGGTTGATTGAATTCTGATGTTGTCTTAATTCTGTGAGCAATAGGGATAGGCAAAAACAGGATGTATGCACTAAGGAACAAAGAAGGCAAAATAACTACCAATATGGATAAGATAGTTAAATTAGCAGAGGAGTTTTACAAAGATCTGTACAGTAACCGCGACAACCACGACATTAATATAAGAACTAGCAGTAGCCCAAATAACACCCCACCAGTAATGATAGAAAGCCTTGGAGAGCATGCAAAGAGGCAATGCTGCCGGTGAGGATCAGGTAACATCAGATCTGCTGAAAAATGCAAGACAGATTGTGTTAGAAAAATGAGCGACCCTGTTTACGAGGTGTCTCCTGACGGGAAGAGTTCCAGAATCTTGAAAAAATGCTAACATCATCTTAATACATAAGAAAGGAGATGACAAGGACTTGAAGAATTACAGGTTGATCAGCTTGCTCTCAGTAGTATATAAGTTATATGTACCTTCTTGTCAATGCTATCTTTCCTGACTTTTCCCTATCAGAACTCAATTAACACCAGTGTAGAGTATTAGTGCCAGCTAGCCTCCCCATCTTGCCTTTTGATAATGACTCTGTGATATGCTAAAGATTCGCAATTTTCCATTGCACAGACTTGACGGCTGTATGTCATCGCCCTGACTGGCCACCTCATCTGGGACCTCCCACGAAAAAGCAGGTGTTGAAGTGCCAAGTGTGTGGCCATACTTCAAGAAAGAAATGTGATATGCATAGACACCAAATGATACACACAGGCGAACGCCCATACAAATGCAACTACTGTAGCAGAGCCTTCTATCATAACAGCCACTTGACCCCTCACATTCGCATCCACACTGGTCAAAGACCTTATCAGTGCCACCTCTGTCCCTGGAATTCTGCACGGAAGCAAGAGCTGACGCGCCACTTGAAATTTCACAAGCACAAGTAACATAGGATTCATGTATGTGAGCCGTAGAACTTGGAAATGCTGAGCAGGTGTGTGGTGTGTGCGTCTCATTCTGTGGCTTGCCAGAAGTGCTAAGGCTGCAACCGCTTTGTCCATGCCCCAGTGAAATGGGCAACTGCACTGCTTCAAGTGCATAAAGAATGCGCATGACTCTAGGATATGTACAAACAATGCACGAAACTTATTGGATGTTGTGATGAATCTTGAAGGATTGCTCCTGCAGACACACATTGAAATGAGTGCGTGGAGCGTGCAAATGATTATGTGCTCAGCATGTACTCGTGTTAGGCAGACGAAAAATTCAATTTGAAATGTTCTGGCAGCTCAAAGATTGACTTCACTTATACGGTGTGCTTGCTTTTGCTGTCGAATAGTAGCTTCACATTTTCTAAAATTTATTTCATACAATGCTTTACTCTACAACCAAACCTCTATATTACGAACACGGATACAAAATATTGGTTATTATGCAGTAAATTAAAACTAGTCTTGTGATAAGTGTAGTGTCAGGTATATACCTTTATAACAAATTTATTTTTGTATAAGATTTAACTTTCTTATAATCAGGTTAAAGTGTAGTGCAGAATGTTTCAGTGGAATAAAGAGAAAACTATACGAACAAGGACAAAGCTAGATGAAGCATATCATGCAAGATATAAGATTGCAACTTTTATCAACTGTATCATAACAGGCCCTAATTATTGCTCAGTGTGGTGTGCCAAACACTGTTCTTTTCTTGTACAGCTGAACCTTTTATGAGAAACATGCATCAGGCAGCATTTCTTGTCTCTTAAAAGCAGGGTACTATGTACGCATTTCATTATCAACCTAAATTTAAGGCGGGCACACCAGTATCCCTTATACCCACTTGTCTCTTACATCAGTGCATCTTACAAAGGAGTTAAATTGTATTTATTTCTTATTCATGATCGCCTAGCGTCCCTAATGGTACTATTTTTACGCAGCTAGTTTTGTACACACATCAGTTCCGGTTGCATTTGGTCACTCACGATCTGAATTTGTAGTGCTCATAGAGTTGTTATTCAGAGCCAAAGGAAAGATCAGTCACAAATGCGCATTGGTCATTCATAATGCAGTGTCGCTGCAGTTCGTCACTTAATTATGTTGCTTTCTGTTGCATCTTCCGTTAATGATGCTTTCCAGGATGTAGACAACTAGCAGCTTTCTGTATGACGTGTTGTCAATAGAAAAGAATAGAAGAATAACTTGCCAAGTCTGTAGACATAGCAGTATCTGAACGAATCTTATCATCCCCGCACTACTACATAGCAAGCAGATGTTTCATTTACTGCTTCCACAGAATGCCACTGAGTTTATTGAGAGCAGATTAGTTTCTAAGGTATTGAAGTATTGTTATTTGTGTACTTATAAAAAATTATGTGCACATGTTTTCATGCTCCCGTAGCTTTTTCGAATCGTGAAGGTAAAGTAAATGCAGGAGGCAGGCTTTACCAACAATAGACTCCCTGTCGCCATCTACTCCAGGGGTCTCAAACATGTGCATCATTCTGTAGCAGCTTGTGGCTCCCGCATGACTGTCTTCATCTTATATTCTTTTTTGCTTAATAAATATGTTCATGAGGTACACTTGCACGGCTGGCTTTTTCTTTCTCCTTTTGGTGCAGAGCACTTTATAAGGTCCGGCTGTCATACGCTATCGTCATCAATTGGCGTAGTGCAGTGAAACCATATACTATAGCATTGGCGGGAGAAGCACATCAAGCGTGCTTGCTCCAACAAAAAGTCTTCTTGTTTTCGAGCACCATGATGAGGATATTGCCACGTTCCATTTCCCAAGCTTTTGTTATCGTCCGAAAACACCGCACGATTCTCAGCGCAAGCCGCGCCTGCAGTTTTCTAGAAGGTTCCGGACTGTAGTAGATCATTTCGATAAGATCACGCCCACTGTGCGAACGGTACAGATTGTTCTGGAAGCTACGCCACCGCCAGCGATAACGCTAGAACATTCGACGGCAAGAGTATAAATGCCGACGCGCTTCGCCGCTTGTCAGTTGTTGATCGAAGGCCGACGCTCCGTTCGCCGCTATCAGTCCGAGACTGCTATCTGTGCGAGACTGCTGCTGTAATTGGACTTTCAGTTTACCGGGCACAGGTTCGCCCAAATAAACAGTTAAATCCTAACACGAAGTCTCCCGTCTTCGGCCACGTCACGACCTCGTGACATCTGGTGGAGGTGCTGCTTCGTTCATGTACCGCACGCCCCCGTCAAGCCGTGAACCCAGCCCACGTCGCGGAGAAGACGCCGACGCCAACCAGGAGCAGCGAACAAGCCGCCGACAGCAAGGGCTACCACCGGAGTACGGGATTCTAGAAGACAAGGCGCGGAAGACCAAGGCCATGACCGCGACTGCAGCGACAATGACAACCGCCGCATCTCTGCCCACGATGGTCATGCATCAACCCAGGGAACCACCAATTTTCCATGGGTCATCGTTCGAAGACCCGGAGTCCTGGTTAGAAACATATATGACCGTGTGGCCGCCCTCAACCACTGGGACAACGAAGAAAAGCTCCGGCGTGTGTACTTCTACCTGGAAGACACCGCAAGGACCTGGCTAGAGAATCGTGAGTCCACGCTCCGAACGTGGGATGTCTTCTGCGGCGCATTTCTGCAAACGTTCGCGAGCGTCGCTCGCAAAGAAAGGGCCGCTGCTCAACTAGAGACCCGGGTTCAGCTACCGAATGAGAAGGTTGGAATTTTCACAGAGGAGATGACCCGCCTATTTCGTCACGCTGACCCAGACATGCCTGAGGAGAAGAAAGTTCGTTTCCTCATGCGAGGGGTCAAACAGGAGCTCTTCGCGGGACTAATGAGGAATCCACCAAACACCGTCCAAGAATTTGTATCCGAGGCGACCACCATCGAAAAAACCCTTGACATGCGCACCAGACAGTACAATCGTCGCCTGACTCCAGAATGCGCTGCTGCTCAAACCAGTGACTCCGAAAACCTGCGTGAAACGATCCGAGCGATCGTGCGGGAAGAGCTGCGCAAACTGTTGCCTTCGGCGCAACCTCAAGTGGATTCGATTGCCGACATTGTGCGAGAAGAAGTTCGGCAATCACTTCGAATTCCCCATACACCGCTGCCCGAGCCAGAAACTATGAGCTACGCCGCTGCAGTGCGCCACAACGCTCCCCCCCGTCCACGCCAAAACGCCGCCCCGTCGCACTTCCGTCGCCAGACACCACCGCCGCCACCACCCCCACCGACGACCTACCGTTCACCAGCGGGCCAGCGCAGTGCGCCGAGGAAAACCGACGTTTGGCGCACCCCTGACCACCGCCCACTGTGCTACCACTGCGGCGAGGCCGGGCACACTTACCGCCGTTGCCAGTACCGACAGATGGGACTGCGTGGCTTCGCCGTCGATGCACCACGTCCGCAGCCAGGAGAACGACCACGTGACATCGCCGACTACCTGACAGGAACTCGGTGGACACCACGAAGCCCTTCGCGTTCGCCGTCGCCCAGCCGCCGCACGTCACCGCACCACCAACAATACTCTGGCCCAACGCGGGGCCGGTCTCCTAGCCCGTATCCGGGAAACTAAGGGCAGCAACCGGTGGAGGTGCGGTTGCTGTGCGACGAACTACCGAAGATCCTCCGACGACGACGACGACGCCGCGACGGAGCTTTCCGAACACAACGCCAACCAGGCAAAGCCCGGACGGCGAAAGCTCACTTACTGAAGGTGGCCTGACGACGCAACATGGAAGCAGCGGAACAAGCCGACGCAGCCGTGACCCGACGCCACGCCCTAACTGTAATGCGAGACGGCGAACTAGCGACCTTGACGTTCTTATCGACGGCCACAGTGTGACCGCTCTCGTCGATACTGGAGCCGACTATTCTGTCATCAGTGGGTCGTTCGCCGCGAAGTTAAAGAAAGTTAGGACAGCTTGGAAAGGCCCTGAAATCCGCACAGCCGGAGGTCATCTCGTAACGCCTGCAGGAATCTGCACAGCGAGAGTCACCATTAACGGCCGTATTTATCCTACAGACTTCGTAGTCCTACAGCGTTGCTCGAGAGATGTCATCCTTGGCATGGACTTCTTATGCCTCCATGGTGCTGTCATCAACCTAAAAACAAAGTCGATAACGTTATCCACAGAAGAAGCACTACCGCCGCGCACGCCGTCAGGACACCATGCTTTGAATGTGCTGGAAGAACAAGTCACTATTCCGCCTCGCTCAAGCGTCATTATTTCAGTCGGCGCTCCTAAATCACCTGACTTGGAAGGCGTCGTTGAAGGCAGTCAGCATCTGTTGGTCACCCGAAATATTTGCGTCGCAAGAGGAATCGCAGAGCTGCGGGGAGGCAAAGCAACGGTTTTGCTCACGAATTTCAGCAATGAGTACAAACATGTGAACAAAGGAACAACGGTCGCATACATCGAAGAAATTGTCGAAGCCACCAGTGCTTTCGCCCTCGCCGATTCTGCGGAACCTGCTCAGAGGCACCAAGCCCCTCCCATATCTTTCGACGTCAATCCCAGACTTCCGAACGATAAGCAAGAACGGCTCAAGGCCCTGCTCCTGCAATACGAAGATTGCTTTTCGTCGTCATCGAAAATTCGGCAGACCCCAATCACGAAACATCGCATCATAACCGAAGAAAATGCCAGACCACTCCGTCAGAGTCCGTACAGGGTTTCGACGCGAGAACGCGAGGCCATGAAGAGACAAGTTGATGAAATGCTGCGGGATGACATTATCCAGCCGTCCAAAAGTCCATGGGCATCCCCCGTGGTGTTAGTGAAGAAAAAGGATGGGACCCTACGTTTCTGCGTCGATTATCGCCGCCTGAACAAAATCACGAAAAAGGACGTGTATCCCCTCCCACGAATAGACGACGCACTTGATCGGCTCCATAACGCCAAGTACTTTTCGTCAATGGACCTTAAGACTGGCTATTGGCAAATCGAAGTCGACGAAAGAGACCGAGAGAAGACGGCGTTCATAACACCGGACGGCCTCTTCGAGTTTAAGGTGATGCCCTTCGGCCTTTGCTCAGCGCCTGCAACGTTTCAACGCGTTATGGATACAGTACTGGCAGGATTGAAGTGGCAGACTTGCCTTGTGTACTTGGACGACGTCGTCGTGTTTTCCTCGAGTTTCGACGAGCATCTTCGGCGCCTTGAAGCTGTACTTCAAGCCATCAAGACTTCCGGACTCACACTGAAGCCACAAAAGTGCAGATTTGCGTATGAGGAGCTCTTGTTTCTGGGGCACGTTATCAGCAAGTCTGGAGTTCGTCCCGATCCACGGAAAACAGCCGCCATCGCCGACTTCCCGCCGCCCACTGACAAGAAAGCCGTGCGCCGATTTCTGGGCCTGTGTGCCTATTATAGGCGGTTCGTGAAAAACTTCGCCCG
This sequence comes from Rhipicephalus microplus, assembly GCF_043290135.1. Lineage (NCBI taxonomy): Eukaryota > Metazoa > Arthropoda > Arachnida > Ixodida > Ixodidae > Rhipicephalus > Rhipicephalus microplus. Next base: position 72,608,332 of record NC_134708.1, read on the forward strand.
CATCGCCGATCCTCTCACTAACCTTACCAAGGCCGACGTGGAGTTTAAGTGGGGAACGCCGCAGGAACACGCTATCCAGGAGCTTAAACATCGCCTCCAGACGCCTCCGTTACTTGCCCATTTCGACGAATTCGCCGAGACAGAAATACATACTGACGCAAGCAGCGTAGGTCTTGGCGCCGTTCTTGTGCAGAGGGCTGACGGACTTGAAAGGGTTATTAGTTACGCCAGCCGATCGCTATCCAAAGCAGAAGCAAATTATTCCACAACAGAAAAGGAGTGCCTCGCCATCATCTGGGCTACGTCGAAATTTCGCCCCTACCTCTACGGCAGGCCCTTCAAAGTTGTGAGCGACCACCACGCATTGTGTTGGCTAGCCACCTTGAAGGACCCCTCAGGTCGCCTCGCACGATGGAGCCTGAGACTTCAAGAATATGACATTACTGTCATTTACAAGTCTGGCAAAAAACACTCCGACGCCGACTGTCTCTCTCGTGCGCCTGTCGACAAACCGCTACCCGACGACCCGGATGACGACTACTTCTTAGGAACGATAACTACCGACGACTTCGCTGAACGACAGAGGGCCGACCCGGAACTTAGGGCCCTAATAGAATACCTCGAAGGCAGGACCGCCGAAGTCCCGAAGATATTCAAGCGCGCACTTGCGTCGTTCTTTCTACGAAACGGTCTTCTACAAAAGAAAAACTTCTCACCGCTTCGAGCTAAGTACCTTCTTGTGGTGCCTTCAGCTCTGCGACCAGAATTCCTGCAGGCCCTTCACGACGATCCGACGGCAGGGCACCTCGGTGTTTCTCGCACGCTCGCGAGGATACAAGAAAGGTACTACTGGCCACGTCTTACCACCGACGTCACTCGTTATGTGAGAACATGTCGGGACTGTCAGCGACGCAAGACACCGCCGACAAGGCCAGCGGGACTTCTGCAGCCAATTGATCCACCTTGCCGACCTTTCCAGCAGATTGGTATGGACCTACTGGGGCCGTTCCCGACGTCGGCTTTCGGAAACAAGTGGATCGTGGTAGCTACCGACTACCTCACCCGCTACGCCGAGACAAAAGCCCTGCCAAAAGGCAGTGCATCCGAAGTAGCTAAATTCTTCGTCGAAAATATCGTCCTACGTCACGGCGCCCCAGAGGTCCTTATCACCGACAGAGGAACGGCATTCACTGCCGACTTAACTCAAGCAATCTTGGCATACAGCCAAACAAACCACCGCCGGACGACAGCGTACCACCCACAGACCAACGGCCTCACCGAGCGGCTTAACAAGACGATCGCCGACATGCTGTCAATGTACGTCGATGTCGAACACAAGACGTGGGACGCCATTCTTCCGTATGTGACCTTCGCATACAACACGGCAGTGCAGGAGACGACGCAGATATCGCCATACAAATTGGTCTACGGAAGGAGCCCGGCAACGACGCTCGATGCCATGTTACCCAACGTCACCGACGAAGAAAACCTCGATGTGAGCGAGTACCTTCAACGCGCCGAAGAAGCCCGACAACTTGCGCGTCTCCGTATCAAGAATCAACAGACGACCGACAGCCACCGTTACAACCTTCGACGACGCTTCGTGGAATACCAGCCCGGTGAACGTGTTTGGGTGTGGACGCCGATACGCCGACGTGGACTAAGTGAAAAGCTTCTGCGACGGTACTTCGGACCTTACAGGGTGGTTCGACGGCTCGGCCCACTTGATTACGAGGTTGTCCCCGACGGCATCACGAACTCTCAACGACGCCGATCGCGACCTGAAGTCGTCCATGTCGCGCGCCTCAAGCCGTTTCATGCGCGTTAACAAACTTAACTAGTGTTTTTTTTGTATTATTGTTGTATCGTAATTTATTCAGTGTACTTTCTTGCATTATTATTGTACTTTCATCTTTAGTTAAAGCATCGGGACGATGCCTTTTTTCAGAGGGGGGCAATGCCACGTTCCATTTCCCAAGCTTTTGTTATCGTCCGAAAACACCGCACGATTCTCAGCGCAAGCCGCGCCTGCAGTTTTCTAGAAGGTTCCGGACTGTAGTAGATCATTTCGATAAGATCACGCCCACTGTGCGAACGGTACAGATTGTTCTGGAACCTACGCCACCGCCAGCGATAACGCTAGAACATTCGACGGCAAGAGTATAAATGCCGACGCGCTTCGCCGCTTGTCAGTTGTTGATCGAAGGCCGACGCTCCGTTCGCCGCTATCAGTCCGAGACTGCTATCTGTGTGAGACTGCTGCTGTAATTGGACTTTCAGTTTACCGGGCACAGGTTCGCCCAAATAAACAGTTAAATCCTAACACGAAGTCTCCCGTCTTCGGCCACGTCACGACCTCGTGACAATATAAAGTGCGAACATTACTACTGGGCCCAGGTTAACACGACAATACAAACCATGTATAAATATTGAAAGGGGAAGCAAGCGAGGAATGAAATTAGAGAGAAAGAAGAAAAAAACGGGAAGAGTAGCAATAAAGAGCAAAAAAAAAAAACTGGAAAATGTCAAGACAGACAAAGAAAAGAAGAAAGAGAAAATCAACGAGAAACAAATAAGGCTGCCCAGCTCTCGCTTTCTCCAGATTTGGCACCACCAGGACAAAGCTGCCTTTATTGGTTTGTTGAGGTGCCCTATGCAGACACCAAGTTTTGAAATGTCGCTGAAACAAGATTGCTATGTTTTAGTCCCGATCTTAGCGATTGCGGGGGGGGGGCAAACAACCTACCTCACCCGTCAGGCGGGATTTATGTATAATATATATATATATATATATATATATATATATCAGCTTTTTTATGGCTGCATTTTCGATGGAGGCGAAAATACTGTAGGCCCGTTGTTCAGAAAAAACACCAGGTGGTCGACATTTCCGGAGCCTCCGACTACGGTGTCTCTCATAATCATATGGTGGTTTTGGGACATTAAACCCGACATATTGTTACGAGTAACTTACAAGTAACTGCGGCGACTATTCTTTATCAATATGAATCAATCAACTCATGACCATTCAGTCAGCATGCGTGTACACTAACCCTTACACTTCACTACACTGCAAAAACGTCTAAACTGAAACAGGCTTGTACGCACCGATGAGTTGCTTGCACACGGCGTGAATTCATTCTGGCTGTTACCCCGAAAAACGGGTGCTTTACTTCACAAGGAATAAAATGCCCCTCCTTGGGGTTCCGTGTGCTATCTTTTCCGCACATTTTGTCTTTTGGGGGGAGCAAGTAGCCCTTTTCGTGGTAACTGCGCAGTTACTCTGGCTAACTTTTTAGAGTGCATGTGCACGTGTACATCTCTGTACATCCTTGCTGAGAGAGAGAGAACTGACCAGCGCTGCACGTGTGTGCTTCTTATCCGTCAGAGTTGTATTTTGAGCTGTAAAAGACAATTCAAATTGAATGAAAGCTAACTAGTCCGACTCCTAATTAGGCCTGCATCGTGCAAAAAACCACGGTCTTTCACCTTCTCCATAGTCTGGTGGGTCAAGCTGCGGGGTGAGCCTAAAAGCTGAGCTTACCACTGTACTCGAGTCCACTGCTTTCTTCTTCGCCACTTTGCAAACTGCTTCCATCGCTCCTAGTTATCGTAAGCAAAGCTGATCAGGTTCATCAGTGACTAAAGTACAAACCTTTTTGTGGCGCTTGTAGTACGGCAGAACTAAAACATTTAAAAATATTCATCACATTCATTGGATCCCAGCAGCTTAGATAAAGCAGCAATGACGCTATTCATTTTTGATTAAAGAAAACACTTTTCCTGAAGCAGAAAACGCTCTGACTGGTCTATAAAACGATTGCTTGTTCCCATCCATACCAAGCAAGCACAAGATGCTTTCATACCTTGTACTGTAGCCCGCTTTGCAATGCTACAGTATACAAGGCACGAAAGAGTTGCATATGGGCGGCCCCCACCGCAAGGAACATTCAAGGACAATCGTCACAGCACAAATTTAGGAAAAACTTTACTTAATAAAACATTCCCTGCTAACCTTTTCATTTCCTCGCAACAATATAATATAGTGATTACTGTGATGAAAGAAAATTATGCCTTAATTGTTGGTTTCCCAAGTGTGCAGTTGACAGTAACCACTTTCAAAAGTGGGAGGGGGGGGCTCCTACCCCCTTGCCCCCCACCTGATACGCCTATTACTACAAGTTATGTTCAGAAATGACCCCTACAATATAAAACAGCAAAAAGGCCGTTTTCAATTATGTAAGTTGACGTGCCGTACAAACTACAGCTGCCCTCCCCATCTCGCTATTCCCGCTTCTGAGGCACTCTATCCTGGGACAGCGACCCTCCAGCTGAAGTGAGTTTGAGACCCTTGACTTGCAACTTTTTGACAGTAACGTCTTTTGTGAGAAACTTTTTTATATGCGGAGCATGTTATACTAGGGGCTAGTCATGCGCCGTCGCCGTCCGCAGCCTCCCCTCCTCCTCCGCTAGTCATCTGTGCATCCATTCCTCCTCTCAACACAGCGCGCGCTGCGCTCGCTTCTCCCCTCCGCACGACTTTTAGTTTTACTTGCGCTACTGTATGCTAACGCGCAGCGAGTGTCGGGGCGCGCCGCCCTTCGTGGGTTGGTTTGTGCGGCCGCTCCACGTCCGATATCGCTGGTGAAAATGTATGCTAACGAATCCGCAAACACACTTACTGACGTCCCTTCCAATAGCTGGCGGAACCGCAAGCAATTCCGAAGACACTTCGTCCGTGGACAAGGCCGCGCTGAGGAGAGCTTTCCATGCGGAACGCAAACGTCGCGTTAAGCGCAAGATCCCCAGCTCCGAGAACGTGAAGCAGCTGCAAGACGTCAGCGTCGAGCAGAGGATCCCCAACGCGAAGCAGCTGCGATACGTCAACGCCGAACGGAAGATTCCCAGCTTCGAGAACGCGAAGCCGCTGCGAGGCGTAAGCATCGGCAAGAGAATCCGGACGGTGAAGCCGCGTGCAAGCGTCGACGCCGCGAGGCCGATCTCGATGCCGCCCGCGAGCGCGCCGCGATAGCGGCGTGGCGAGCCAAGCAGTACGCCACGCCCAACGCTCGCTTCAAGCGCGACTTCCTCGACCGGAGCTTCGGCCACAGCTGCAAGGTGTGTGATTGACTTTGGTTCGACAACAACTTGACGCGGATCGGCAACGTTCAGAATGAACTGCATCGTTCCAAAGCGTTGTCGGTTCTTTGCGATGTGTTTGGAAGCGACGCCGACGAATTTGCCGACTACGTCGCGTGTGCCACGTGCAAGCAGTCGTCAATTGCCGGTAGAATTCCATCGCTCAGCGGCTACCGCTACCCGCCCGCGTGTTTGAAAACCGAATGCTGGAAAACGCGAGAGAGAGAGGAGACGCCCATTTCGTGGTGGTGGTAGTGGTTAGCAGATGAGAATAGGCACCTAATTTCTGCAACCCGGTCGGGAGCACGGCGCAGTGCCTCATGTCGTCTGCTACGGCGCTCATTGGCAGCGGCAATCACGAACGTCATTTCCGCGTTCAGTTAATTTTTTTTTTTCTGTTTTTTGCAGTCGCCGCGCCAACAGCCGAGGCCGCGGCCTCGGCGGCTGTGGTAGCGGTGTTCTGTGGTAACGCTGGTACTGAGAGCGCTGGTACTGAAAGCAGCTGTGTGGTGTGTTTTGTGAATCGGATTGCTTTTGGGTTGTTTCCAAACTACTCAAATCTTAAGTAAACAGCATCGGGCAAACTGCGTCGGGGGTGTACTGAGAGCAGCTGTGTGGTGTGTTTTGTGAACCAGATTGCTTTTGGGTCGTTTCCAAACTACTAATACCGTACGTAAACAGTCTCGGGCAAATTGCGTGGACAGACTGCCCACAAGACGTATTTGTTTGCCGCAGCGTCGCTAGCACCAGGGCTAGCTTTTTCCCCGTAGATCCCGCAGCATCTTCGTCACGGCCCTTAAACGCATGTCAAGTTTTAATCCGGTCGGCTTATTACGCTGTTGCAGGTACGGCCGTACGTCACTGTTCATATTTTGACCGATTTCGAGGCTACCGATGGTATTGCCTACACGATCGATGCATATCGTTAGCAACTGCGCGTTCAAACTATGATGTGCTCATAATACGCCCCAGTCGGTTTTTACCTGCAGCGAGAGCGGCACAAAAACGTAAAACAGTTCAATCACTGAGTATGTCCTGTTTTAAAATAAACTGCCGAGCTACTTGGCATTGCAGTGTCGGTTCGTGATGCCTGCCGTACATTTGCGGACTTTGTGCAACAGTCATTCTCCAAAATACTGCACGTGCATAACTTGCAGGAGACCGTGGGTAATATTTTAAGCATAATCAGAGGTATGAGGTAGTTGCAGTGCAAAACAAAAATCAGATTTGACAACGCGTACGTGGCTCCCAACTGTATCACTGTGATGGTACTGAGCAGCTTAATACTATGGCGAAAAAAATATATATATACATCGCAGGCAGGTGGTGCAAAAGGAAACTGAATGACGGTTAAGGGTGGTTTTAGTTTTCAGTACATTTCTGCAACAGTATGTTCGTTTATGCCAGATGTTCTAGTTGTATTACTTCCAAGGCACGAGGGCGCCGCAGGAGGGAATAAAAATTCAATGCACACAAATAAAGTAAGCATTAGTAGTTTCTAACTTTACAGTGTTACCTATATGGTTGCGTGCGTCAGGGAGGATCAGGTGTTTTATTATAAGTAAGCAAGAACTAATGGACAGAGAAAGTAAAAATTCTGTGAATCGTGTCACCAGGTTCCTTCTGTCTCAGCAATTCTTTTTATTTTTCATGGCACCTAACTAATTTATTATTTCTACGCTTCCACATTAAGCCTTCACTGCGAGTCACTCTTGCTGCCTTCATGTGGATGGCTTCATACAGGCAACATTCATATTCACAATAGCTCCCAGCAGTTCTTCTGAACTCTGGGACCTGCTAATGTGATATTTTTGCAGTATAGCTCTTCCACAACTGTTCTAATAAACTTGACATATATTGACTTGAACACGCTGCGCTCAAGTGTAAACAGTGTTTTCCGAAGCAGAATGAAGAAAGTTCACCTACATTAGTGAACTGAACTTTTCCGGTTGGTTTGTATATTATAAAATACGGTATTTAGACAAGTCGTACCGATCTGTTTAAAACTCGCAAGTAAAAGCAAGCACTGGAAACTGCTCAAAACATGAACGGCAGCGTACGGCCGTTAGAATCGGGATTCAAACTACAACTCTGGGTGGTTAAAACTTAGGCATGAGCTAAACACGCGTGGCGAAAAACTAGCTCCCCACACTATGGAACCCCGCGGCCACGGCCGTACGTCTCGCTCCAACGCGTAAATCTTGTTCACCTACTACTTGTCGTAATGCCACGAGTGTGCAGATGCCACCTGTCCACGCAGTCAGCCCCGACACTGTTTACTTATGGCTTCAGTAGTTCGGAAACAACCCCAAAGTCAGTCGGATCACTGGCATGTTGACACAACACAGCACCGCGGTACCCGACCGGAGCATCTACCCGAGTTGAACGCTGTCAAAGAACAGCTCATCGCTCCTCGACTCCCGTTTATGAGTATACGACGCTTGACTCACGCATGTCACAAATTGCAAACCACATTTATCGCAGTTCAACATATATGCTCCGCATGCTAACCTGTGTTCCCACTCGGGAAACTGCGGTCATTTTTTTAGTGTACATTTACGATAAGGTGTCAAGGATGTTCTTGGGGTGTATGCTAACGTGATGTAGGAAAGTTTAAAAGTATACTGGTGTTATGCCAGGGTGCAGTTGCAGGTTTAATGTATTTTTGTATGCTACATTTTTTGTTTTCACATTGAGCATGATTTTAAAGACAAGGTAGCAATCTTCCATAAAGGTTTTTCAGTAGTGACCTGCCATACGGTGGTGCTTCACCTAGAAAATTAATTAATTTTTTGTGTGGATCAGTAAAAACCTCTGAAGATGAGTAAAAATCTTATGTTATGAAAATGATGGTCAAGTGGTAGGGTCTCCATCTCCATTCTGAGAGGTGCTCTATTTATGTACTCTGCAACTTGTGCTTCTTCCTGCTGCTAAACTCCCTTACCAGTCTGACATTGGAAACAAGTTCACAATTTCTTTATTGCATGGAGAGTAATATATTGTTTTAGAGCAATACATTGACATCTAAAGGAGAAACATCTGAACAAAACAAGCAAGGCCGTTTTCCTCAGTTACATCACACTCTTCGATTGATGGGCCGAGCGAACTACAGTCACGAAATCTCTCTGTTTGATTTCTTTGAAGGCAGATGTGCTTAGGTATGTTTGAAAGGCACAGTTCTTTGAGTAGTGCGAAAAACCCTGCATGAACAAAGGACTGGGAGGAACAGTGCAATTGATAATGTTCTGTGTTTATTAAATGTAAGATGTGTCTAATTTACAATAACTTCAATTCATGACATGTCCAACTTGTGTGGGCAATGCACATTAAACGAACACAACATTATGCCCGCAGTGCTTCGGTACCTCGAGATAGCGTGGCACCATGCTGTGCATGGCACTGCACACACATACGCATAGCCCCACCAAAAACTAATGCTAAAACTATTCCAGTTAAACTTAGGCCCAAGTGTACTAAATTGGATCAAAGCATTTCTAACTAACCGTTCTCAGTTTGTGCATGTCAATAACAAATCTGCTTACCTCAAAGTAACATCAGGTGTACCTCAAGGTTCAGTTCTTGCCCCCCCCCCCCCCTGTTTCTGATATATAGTATTAACGACTTACCCCTCAGCGTATCCTGCAAAATCCACATGTTTGCAGATGACTGTGTAATCTATCGAACAGTAACTAACACTCACGACCAAAATCTCCTCCAGAACGATCTTAACCACATCCAAGAATGGTGCGATAATTGGCTTCTGTCTCTTAACCTTAACAAATGCAAACTTGTTACGTTTTCCCGCCATAAGAATCCTTTCACTTTTTCATATCATATCGCCAACGTCCCTGTACAATCACAACCATCCTACAAGTATCTAGGTGTCACATTGTATCGCGATCTCACTTGGAATGCGCATATTACTAACGTCATTTCATCGGCAAATAAAACTCTGGGCTTCTTGAAGCGTCACCTACGTCATGCACCAAAACATGTGAAGTTGCTGGCATATCAGTCCCTCATCAGATCGAAACTCGAATATGCCTCCCCCATATGGAACCCGCCCGAACATACCTCATTAACAACCTCGAATCTGTCCAAAATCGCGCTGTTCGATTCATTCACTCCCAGTACTCATACCACATCAGCATTTCATCCTTGAAAGCACAATCCGGTTTATCACCCCTCTCTGTTCGCCGCCGTATCGCCATCGCTTTCCTTCTTTCATAAATTTTTTCATTCTTCCCTCAATGCAGCTCCTTACATTCTCCCCCCGACATACATTTCACACCGCACAAGCCATCCACTTCAAGCATCCCGTTATCGCAACAGAACTGCCACTTTTTCCACTTCTTTCTTTCCCGTCAAGGGTTGGAACGACCTTCCCTGCTCCATTGTTTCAATTACCTGCTTATCATCCTTCGCGACAAATGTTACAAATCACCTGTGCTGCCAAAATTAATGTGTTCAAATGTACTCTTTTCTTGTGTATCCATCCCTTATGTAATACCCACCAGTGGGGTCCTTAAAAAAATAAAAATGAAATGAAATTTGTAACAGAAAGAAAAGGTTGGCTACTCGGGTCAGCCCAGTGCGAGTTAGGCTCTTTATATCTGCTCATTGTATTTATTTATTTCAGCATACTGTTGGCCCTTAGGCCATTAAAGTGGTGGGTTACAGTTGTTGATTATAGTTTCTATATTTAGTTGACTTTTTAACAGAAGGAAAAAGAATTTTAGGGTGGTCTGTTTTCGATGATCTGCTAGAGTGGAAATTTCTATATCTATCATTTCTGTTACTGATTCTATTACACAGTATTTTGAAATGAATCTAGAGGCTCTTTTTTGCAATCTTTTCTTCAACATTTTTATTCACCCAACTGTGGTGGGGTCCTGCATGGTATTCACATATTCCAGAGTATTTGGCTTGCTATAACGGATAATTCACTCTATTAGAGTACGTCATTACGAGGTTCAACTGCACTAGCACCTAAACTTAGGCGGCTAAATAGAAGATAGTTGCAGGCAGTCAAGTTGCCTGCAGCTCGCTATGAAATGTATCGCGAAATGAAGTCCAACAGATGCTATGCCTTGCTGGAGCTTAGTGAGACGATAGCCTCACTTGGCAGCACTGCACAAATTCATCTAGTTTTCCATGAACATGGTGAAGAGGTGTGTAGGCATTCTGCGAGTCTTTAAACTGTAATGGTTGCACTATGCTCATAGCCTTCTAGATTTATAACTAAAAGAGGAAACGAAAAATTCCCCCCATCTCCTCGAAGGGAATTGTGAGGGAATGTGAATGCATTGCGTAACGTCCATAATGGCATTTCGCACGTGAAAACCCTGTGTTAGAAGAAGAAGAATGTTTTTTTTTTTTTTTAGTGCACCATGCAGCCAATAGCGTTGTTCAGGGCACGTGGTGTTTTTCTGTCGAAGGGAACGTGGTATGAATTTGCAGCTCTAATAGCTAGCGTGCACGTTAAAAAATACCATGAAGTGAACAAAACAAACAGCTTCTTGGCGTTGGCGTTTCACATAGGCGTCTCGAGCACACATTTCCGGATGTTCTTGAGAGGCACCCAGTCAGCGAACGGTCGAGAGAGGCGCGAGTAAACGGGAAAGTGGGGCGCAAGGTGGAGAGAGAGCAAACGGCGAGAGAAGGAGCGGCGAAGCACTGCAGCTACCCTCTCCTACACTTTCTTGCACCACATGCTCCGTTTGCTAGGGGCGAGGATAAGCGCACGCGCCGCTGCTGTTGCTATGGGAGAGGGCAGTGGACGGATCCCGATGGACGCCTGACATAGTCCGAATAAGAAATGCCTTCGCATTTAATTGGTGCTACTACACGGTGGTAGTGCGAAGACTGAGGTACCATCGAGCTATCGGTCTTTCTTTCCTCCTCTTTCTCACTTCTCTTTCCTACCTCTTGTTATACCCTACAATGCACGGGTATGCTCTACCCTTTCCACCCTCACGCACAATCTTCCTCTCCCACCCCTTGCTATATCCTGTGATGATTTTCCGTATCCCTTCTTTTTTTGCCATACTGTACTATTTAGGGCTCTGTTATGCATTACTCTCTCACCTCGCCCTTACTTTTGCCCACTTCTTACTATATATGCATGGTTATGCTTTCTCCTCCTTTAATCGATCATCACCTTCACATCACTGCTCTTCACACTAACTATAATCATACCCGTCCTTTTCAAAAGTGGCTATGCATCACCAGAATTACCCTCTGTCCTCGCTCTCGCTTTTTGTCCTCTCTCTCCTCAACCTCACTTCTTTTGCACATCCCCTTTCTCTGCTATACATGGTTAGGCCTTGCTTTACAATTTCTTTCTCCTCATTTTACTCTCACTTTCCTTTATGCTAGATATGCTTCCACACTCGTTGAGCTACAGTGCACTAGCTGAGCTTAGAGCAGAGAAGGTTAGAGCGGGCGCCGCGGCCTCAGAGCTGCGCAGTTAAAACTATCAATTTTGTGTTCTTGTGTTAACAAAAAAACACGAAGTACTTTAAGTGTGAGTTGTGGCAGCGTTGCGGAGTATGGGCAGTGTTTAGAAGTTTAGCCGTTTTGTGTCATAAATTAGTGAATAGTGAAATTGAGGGGTTCAAATATCGCGCACTTTTGGGCTGAGAGCCACCTCGCAGAACACTTACCTGACCACCTGTATTGCACCTCCACCTGCTCCATCATTATCAGCAGCAACAATGAAAAGTTGGGCAGGCATGGAGGGAAACGAGTAGCAGTTTGAAAAATGGGTGCATTCTGTTCGCCTGAAGAATTACCTGGCATTGCAGTGCAGTCTTTGCTAACGGTTATCACGTGCGAGTGTTTATTTCACGTGCATACAGTCGGCGGGACAGCCTTCAATTGTTTTTGCTATCTGGCCAAGCTTCACGAGGGTGAAAAGAAGTGATAACTTTAAGACTGTGACCGAACTACGCTACGCAGTCGTGTGCTCAGCTTTCTTTCATGAAGGAAACGAAAACAACTCCTCGAATGGTTGATGGCATGCTGAATAAGCTTGTGCTGATTGCCTGCAGCTTTGGAGTTGTCCTGTGTGTTGTGACCTGACAGAGCGCTTACTGTATTGTGTGCTGTCGTTTCCACTTGCATGTTGATTCTGATTTAGTGCATCGCATTTAGTTGCACTGCGTAAGAACTGTCCATTCTCGCGACTGCTGCGTTTCACAATAGTTCATGTTTGGTTCCGTTTTGCGAAGCGACTCTACCGCTGTCGTCGGGGGTGCGTGCGGACTGCTATCTGAGAAGATGCTGTGCGCGCGTTGGTTGTGCCAGTGTCAGACGGGGGATTTCAATCGTGATTTGACTCTCAGAGTGCGATTTAGACTAAGCATCGACCATTGTTGATCGCGATGATCCATTAATAGTTGGGGCAGAGGCGGTGCCAAGATTTCTTCAGAAGGCAGGGTGAGAGTTCGTCGTTGTAGCCACGAGTTTGGGAACGGGTGCGTTGTGCTTTGACAATGGCTGCACTTAGGGGAGCAAAATGAGAAAATTTAGAATGGGCTAGAATCCCCCTCAACATGAAGAACTGAGGACGGAGAGGTAAAACGAGGCCTGATCTCACAACTAAGTTCTAAGAAAAAGGTACTCCATTGTAAGACTGATCAATAGATACACTGTGCTGAGATAGTTTTGGCAGCTGCATTTGATTTAGGCCCCACAAATTCTGCCTGCTTCATCGTTCCTGTGATTTGTATGTGTTGAAAGGATGAAGATATTTCTTACTAAGCAAGTTTCTGTAATTCTTCCCACAATCGAGGCAGGGAAACTCTGCATTCACCATCTTTTTTTGTTTATTCACAAAGACATTGCATGTCAGCATGTGACTAATGTGATTAGTACATCTCCAGTAAGCAAAGGCAGTAGATAAAGCTAAAAATCTGGGATTCCCTTCACATGTACGTGATTCGCAAGCATCTTTCAGTTTTCATCCTGTGGGATAGATGGCCAGACATGATCTCTAGATCTTGTGATAAGCAGTCATTGCAGGTTTATCAGTTTGAAGAGAGCTTTAATGATGTGCTTTACATTTTATTGCATAAAGAATGATTTATAATGCGTGTTCTCCACTTTTCTGTAGAAGTTTTATTCAGCTGAAATATTTATACCGCACCCTCTCTCATTAATGACAGATGCCTCGGCCATTCTGCTGGCCAGTTCATGGAAGAAAGCATCAAGGGAGCAGAGTCAACAAATGCTGAAAACATTAGATCCTGATATGTTACTGAACAAGTCTACTAACATTGCTAAACTGCAGTTCCTCCCGTAGCCTCGTTATACATTTTTACTTAGATGCTGTTATGCACGTTGAGCTAGTTTGGGAATTGTAGGCGTCGTGTTGGGGACAAATATGTTCACGAGTATAGATGCCTCACAGAGAACATCAACACAGAAAATTGCCGTATTGCAGCTCTTTACAAAAACTTTAATAGTTTCCCACTTTTATGGTGCTGATTTGGAAAAAGGCCTCTAACATAGAAATCGTACAGTTCAGCTGGAATGCCATGCACAACTACTTTTGCAATTTATGAAATACAGATGGCAGTAAAGTTTTGTCAGTTTGTAAATCATGGCATGCTTTTGTAACACCTTATGTTATATGTACCCATTCCTTGAATGTGGACATTTAGATATGCTGCTACGGCGTGGCTTACATTACATACAGAATGTGTTTGATAACAAGCACGAGGGGCAACATGCAATGTTCTAGCACAATGATGCAGTTAGGCAAGTACTGGGTTGTACAGGATCTGTCTCTGCCTATTTAACTGTATCATGCTGTACAGATAGTAGTATTACCCTTGCCGGGCAACTAATGTGGTTTTCGTTTCTCATTTTTTCAGGCAATTGTTTTATTCAAAGACCAAACATGTCAGAACACACCATTAGACGTTTGAATGAGCAATTGTTTAGTCACTGCTTCTAATTATGAGTTGCCTGTTTGAACATTGTGCAGCATGACTTGTGCTATTTCTTTACTGTTAATTTGCAGTGTGGTGGTCTAAATGTCTCTGAATACCAGGCCACAGTGGCAGCAGGACTTAATTTCTAGTCCAAATCTCTTCCATGACACAAATTTCTCTTGGTTTCTACAGTCTGAAGTGGACTTGTGTAACAGATCCTTTCTGAGAATGCCATGTATGATGAGTGCTGAATTGATAAGTGAAACCCTTGTGTAATAGAAAGGGAGGGGGTAGTTTCTTAATAGTCTGCCACATCACGAACAGGCAAAATCATGGAATGGATATTTCAGGCTTTGTTTTATCATGCCATTAGTTTTTTTTTTTATGGCCCTCTTGTGACCGTTCTCTTTTCGTGTTTGTGAGGATATGGATTACACTGAGCTTTATTTGATGTAACACTGTCGACAAAATAATAACCTGTGAATTGTGCATGAGGAAAAGTTGGCAACTTTTCTACAAGATGTCTTGTTTTAAGTCGATATCTCATTCTCTTTGCGCTCACCAACAAGTGTTGTATTTCATTTACTCCATCAGAAAAATTCTCGTGAGTTCTTTGTAAGCACTCTAGCAGTACTTGAACTTGTATAGCGCATTACGGGGAAGAAGAAATGGCCGAGCAGACCGACACAAGAGGACAGAGCGCTAACTTCCAACTGAGATACCAGTTCAAGTACGACGAACCAACTCGCCCAATCTTCAACACTCTAGCAGGCAAGACGAAGCGGTATTGTATGCAGAGTACGCCTCTAGACTAGCGTGTGGATGCTCATGTTTTTGGTCCATACCAGCACTTTTGTTGCAAACGTACAGCCGAATGCCTTGCAGTATCATTCCAGGAATGTTAATCATACCAAATGTTTTATAATTGAGCCCACCAGAAGACTCCATGTGAGGCATTTATACAATGTTTTGAATGCCCACCTTCTATTCGTACATTGCCATCATAGGTTTCATGTGTGCTTTTCGTTAAAAGTCTTAGTTTGATGTCAAGTTATTGTCTTTCTTGTTCAATTTTGTTGCTCTAGACTTTTCTGCATATTATCATTTTTCACTGTGGCCACATGCTCAACCCAGTGCTCAGTAATCGTACTTCCTAGCTCACCTACTTTGTCCACCAAAATTAACTCTGTCATTTTGTTTAAAATGCATTGTTCTGATATTTGCAGACTTGGTGCGCCGTCGCTTGGTCAAGCCAGCTCGTATGCACCCTCAGAGGGTAGAACGCTTGTGGAAGTGTCACGAGTGTGTCTGTACTACAAGTTGCCACTCTGATATTTCAACTCACCAAATGATACATGCAAATGATACATAGAAAACCAAAACCCTTACAATAAAAGAAGCCACAACTGCATTCCAAGCCTTTAAGAACGAAGACTAGGCAAATCCATGTACTACCCATCATTCCCATGGTCGCTGAACAAATGCAGCACCAGAGTCCCCTGTATTCATTTTAAGACTAAGTCAACTTGGACTGCTGCTTTTGTTATTTCCTGCTATAACGTTAAGATTATCATGTGCTTATGCATTGATAAAATTATATTTCTGAGGCTTCTTAACGTACCCTCATAGCATACATTTTAATGTGAAGAACAAAATTGCTCCTAAGTTTATCGGAAAAGGTTATGCAATGAAGTCAGTGCACCTATTTTATTATGACACTGTGCTTGCTTTCTGTTTTCATCGCGTGTCTTATGCATGTCTTCTGATGTGCGTTCTTCGTCATTCATCATTACAAGTCTGCTCCTAGCCCCGTTTGTCTACTTGAAGAGGAACGCACATATGGCATTCACCTAATTTCAGCTAGTTGGCAAGAAGTTTGGGGTAATACATCATCACAAAAGCGACCACAACGAGTCAGGTGTCGAAGTGGAGGTTGATATAGCAAATTATCCCTGAGTGCTACCTTCTTGACCTTTCAGAAAACCCCTTGCTCTACAACCTCAAATAACTGGAAAAATTCTATGAGGTATACAAGCTTATTATTTTGCTTTGTTTAATGGGCTGTGATATTTTACAACTCATCAGAACTTGGCTTCACGAACTGTACAGATATTAAGAATGTAGCAATTGTTGAAATAACATTGTTACAAACAATGTTCAGGAGTCATTCAGTGGTTTTCACTGCTCTTTTTTGCCATGGCAATGTCTTTTTCTAGTGGTCTACTTGAAACCTTTAACAAACTGTTCACGACGTATGGAAATGACATTTTTTTTTTGTTTAATATATTAGCAAATATGACAGGTAAATACACACACAAATAATTGTAAGGTTTTTTTTTCTGTGTATTGACATGCTCTATCACTTGTTTCTCAGTGTTGTTTAAGTTAGAAAATGCTGAATGGACAGCCGGTGACAAGACACGGTGGTGTGACATGGGACGAAACAAAAGACATGGGTTTACCTTCGTATTATTTTTGTGTTGTGTGAGAGTCATTGTGCTTTATATTTCTTTGCAATTGGTTCACTTGACAGTGCATCTCAAGTGCTCACATTTTTCTGTCATTGTTGGATGAATATGCCATTCCCCTGCTGCACCTTAAACACTTCACAATGTGAGCTGCAGTACTAGTAAACAGACTTTCGCTAAAAAGCTACATTATAGCATTTTCTAGCTTTAAGATCGCAAACAAAGAAAAGGGTTCTTATGCTGATGCCTGTGCAGCCTGAAGATTATCCACAAGGGATCTCTCACATTGTTCAGTCAACACTGCCTGCATTTTAATTGTGTATTTTTTTACTGTCCTAAAGGTCACAGAGTAGGCATGTATAAGCAGCAGATAAGAGCCTCATGCCATACCTATAAAAATCAGGAAGGGGAAGACGGAAGCTTGCAATGAAAAAAATCCGTAAGCAGGGTTTGTGTGCAAAAGCCAATGTTTGAATCAGTGGACTTGTAGAAACCTTGGCTTGAGCACACAACTGCTCTTAACAGATTTTTTTTATCATCACATAACTGCAGCTTAATACTTTGGGTTGTCATGCCAGCTCTCATTTGTGGGTATGATCTCTTTCTGAGTGGTTATTGAGAAGCATGAAATAAAGGTGAGACCTGGTCTACATACTGTATAGCTGCTGAAAGAGTAGCGTGCCAAGACGCAATGTTAATTGTACTGAATACTTTCAAATTGACTCCATCAATAGAACTGATCATGGTGCACTTGTTAAAACACACGTAACTAAGGAAATTTGGTTGCACCCCCAGTGTTTTTTTTTCATGTGTAGACGGCAACACAAGTTATGAGAGTGGTGTTTCTTCAAGCAGTTATGTGAATGTTGTCACTACCTTTCAACCCCAGTGCAGAGTAGTTGTTCTAGCTAGCCTTCCTTCAGTAAGAGTTTTGTCCTTTGCTAAATATTCACTGTTTTTCATCACGCAGACTTGGCTGCTGTATGCCGTCGTCCTGGCTGGCCACCTCATGTGAATCTCCCACAGAAGAGTGTGTGTTCAAGTGTCAAGTGTGTGGCTATACTACAAGGAACAGGTGTGATGTACAAAGACACCAAATTGTTCATACAGGCGTGCATCTATACCAATGCGAGTACTGCGGAAAAACCTTCAATAAGAAATGCAACTTGGGCACGCATATTCGCATCCACACAGGCGAGAGACCTTACCAGTGCCACCTCTGTCCCTGGAGTTTTTCGTGGAAGACAGTCCTTAGGCGCCACTTGGAATCTCACAAGCGCAGCCCACATTTGCCTCAGGGTGCACGCGAAGTGAACCACGAATTAAAAGGCTGAGAAGACACATGGTGCATACATCTTGTTCTGGGGCTTCAAGTTAATTGCCAAAAGTGCTGAGTGTGGGGCACCTTTGCCCATGCCCCGATGAAATCTGCAGCTGCACAGCTTCAACAGCATAATAAATACACACGACTTTAGGCCATGTAGAAGCAGTTCACCAAATTTATTGAATGTTGTGACGAATCTGGAAGGCTTGCTCATGCAGGTGTGCATTGGACTGTATGTGTAGTGCGTGCAAATCATCGTGTACTTTCATTCGTGTGTTAATGTATACTGCAAAGTTGTGATGCATCAAGTATTTGTGAAGTACTGGTTTGATGAGGTTTAGCATTGAGTCATTCCCTTGTATTGAGAATAAGCCACTTCGTGTGCTGTTTTTTTGTGATAGTGAATGCTTATTGTTTTTCACTAAGCTGCGTTCTGTACGACCGTTTGGGCTTAACATTTATTTCAAGACAGAAACCTTTTGTATTTATAGGATTCCTTTGTTGCAGCAGTAAAATTTTATATGATGTTCTTAAAAGTGGACACATACTGTTATTGACGCTCGTCTGGTTAGCTGTGTGGCTTTTGAGATGTTTTCATGTCTGATGGCAGCTCCTGTCCTTTAAAAAAAAAGCTTCTTGGGCCTACTATTACTACAAGCGACCGCCTACAAACCTTTTGTTAATCAAAGCCAAAGGAGATGTACTTCATGATGTGTTAATTTTGAGCACCTTGTTCCATGTCACACACAATACTGTCTTTTTGCTGGCTTTGAAGCACCACCTCATTTTGTGTTGACAAAATAAAAGTGAAAACATTTTCCATGATCTTTGGTAAGTTCCATTTATTTCAGACTACATAAGTGAACTTGGATTGCTGCTGCTGTTATTTCCTGTGATATCGTTAAGATTGCCATGTGCTTATGCGTTGATAAAGTTATACCTCGGCTGCTTAACGTACCTCGATAGCGTATATTTTAATGTGAAGAACGAAATTGCTCCTCAGTTTATCAGAAAATGTTATGCACGGAAGCCAGTGCACCTATTTTATTATGACACTGTGCTGTCTCTCTGTTTTGATTGCGTGTCTTAAGTATATCCTCTGACACGTGTTCTTCTTCATTCATTGTAGCAAGTCTGCTCCTCCATTTGTCTGCTTGGAGAGAAGTGCATGTTTCCACTTTCGGCTAGTAGGCAAGATGTGTAAGGGTAATAGATCACCACTAAAGTGACCACAATAAGTCAGGTGTGAAAGCTGCAACCTTTGGATCCAAAGAGTGCAAGTTTGGTCTCAGCTGGAAATGATTATGGTTCACTTGTATAGGTATGTATAAGGAAATTTAGGTTTGCCCCCAGCGTTCTTTCCCACATGTAGACTGCAGCACAATTTCTAAGAATTGTGTCTCTTCAAGCTGTTATATGTCATGTCTGACTACGTCCACTGCAGGACAAAAGTCTCTCCCATGTTCCGCCAGTCAACTCGGTCCTGTGCTAGCTGCTGCCAATTTATACCCGCAAACTTCCCAACTCATCTCCCCACCTAACCTTCTGTCTCCCCCTAACCCGCTTGCTTTCTCTGGGAATCCAGTTAGTTACCCTTAATGACCAGCGGTTATCCTGTCTACGCGCTGCATGCCCGGCCCATGCCCATTTCGTCTTCTTGATTTCAACTATGATATCCTTAACCCCCGTTTGTTCCCTAATCCACTCTGCTCGCTTCTTGTCTCTTAAGGTTACAAGTATCATTTTCCTTTCCATTACTCGCTGCATCGTCCTCAATTTAAGCTGAACTCTCTTTGTAGGTGTCCAGGTTTCTGCTTTGTAGCTAAGTACTGGCAAGATGCAGCTGTTATATACCTTCCTCTTGAGGGATAGTGGCAATCTACCTGTCATGATTTGAGAATGCTTGTCAAATGTGCTCCACCGAATTCTTATTCGTCTAGTTACTTCAATCTTGTGGTTCGGCTCCACGGTTATTACCTGCCTTAAGTAGACATAGTCTTTTACAACTTGAAGTGCACTATTACTTATCTCGAAGTGCTGCTCTCTTCCGAGGTTGTTGTACATTACTGTCGTTTTCTGAAGATTTAATTTTAAGATCCACCTTTTTGCTCTCCTTGTCTAACTCCGTAATCATGAGTTGCAATTCGTCCCCTAATTTACTCAGCAATGCAATGTCATTGGCGAAGCGCAGCTTACTACGATACTCTCCATTAACTCTTGTACCTATCTGTCCCCACTCTAGGCCTCTGTAAACCTCCTATAAGCACGCGGTAAATAGCATTGGGGAGATCGTTTCCCCTTGCCTTACACCCTTCTTGATAAGTTTTCTGTTGCTTTCTGTATGAAGAACTATGGTAGCAGTTGATCCCCTGTAGATTTCTTCCAGGATATTTATATATGCATCGTCGATGCCCTGATTCCGCAGTGTCTGCATGGCTGCTGATATTTCTACTGAATCAAACGCCTTCTCGTAATCTATGAAGGCTATGTATAGTGGTTGGTTATACTCTGAGCATTTCTCTATTACCTGATTGATGGTATGAATGTGGTCAATTGTTGAGTAGCCTGTTCGAAATCCTGCTTGTTCCTTTGGTTGATTGAATTCTGATGTCTTAATTCTGGGAGCAATAGGGATAGGCAAAAACAGGATGTATGCACTAAGGGACAAAGAAGGCAAAATAACTATCAATATGGATAGGATAGTTAAATTAGCAGAGCAGTTTTACAAAGATCTGTACAGTAACCGCAACAACCACGACATTAATATAAGAACTAGCAGTAGCCCAAATGACACCCCACCAGTAATGATAGAAAGCCTTGGAGAGCATGCAAAGAGGCAAAGCTGCCGGTGAGGATCAGGTAGTATCAGATCTGCTGAAAAATGCAAGACAGATTGTGTTAGAAAAATGAGCGACCCTGTTTACGAGGTGTCTCCTGACGGGAAGAGTTCCAGAATCTTGGAAAAATGCTAACATCATCTTAATACATAAGAAAGGAGATGACAAGGAGTTGAAGAATTACGGGTTGATCAGCTTGCTCTCAGTAGTATATAAGTTATATGTACCTTCTTGGCAATGCTATCTTTTCTGACTTTTCCCTATCGGAACTCAATTAACACCAGTGTAGAGTATTAGTGCCAGCTAGCCTCCCCATCTTGCCTTTTGATAATGACTCTGTAATATGCTAAAGATTCGCAATTTTCCAATGCGCAGACTTGGCGGCTGTATGTCATCGCCCTGACTGGCCACCTCATCTGGGACCTCCCACGAAAAAGCAGGTGTTGAAATGCCAAGTGTGTGGCCATACTTCAAGAAAGAAATGTGATATGCATAGACACCAAATGATACACACAGGCGAACTCCCATACAAATGCAACTACTGTAGCAGAGCCTTCTATCATAACAGCCACTTGACCCCTCACATTCGCATCCACACTGGTCAAAGACCTTATCAGTGCCACCTCTGTCCCTGGAATTCTGCACGGAAGCAAGAGCTGACGCGCCACTTGAAATTTCACAAGCACAAGTAACATAGGATTCATGTATGTGAGCCGTAGAACTTGGAAATGCTGAGCAGGTGTGTGGTGTGTGCGTCTCATTCTGTGGCTTGCCAGAAGTGCTAAGGCTGCAACCGCTTTGTCCATGCCCCAGTGAAATGGGCAACTGCACTGCTTCAAGTGCATAAAGAATGCGCATGACTCTAGGATATGTACAAACAATGCACGAAACTTATTGGATGTTGTGATGAATCTTGAAGGATTGCTCCTGCAGACACACATTGAAATGAGTGCGTGGAGCGTGCAAATGATTATGTGCTCAGCATGTACTCGTGTTAGGCAGACGAAAAATTCAATTTGAAATGATCTGGCTGCTCAAAGATTGACTTCACTTATACGGTGTGCTTGCTTTTGCTGTCATTGTAGCTTCACATTTTCTAAAGTTTATTTCATACAATGCTTTACTCTACACCCAAACCTCTATATTACGAACCTGGATACGAAATATTGGTTATTATGCAGTAAATGGAAACTAGTCTTGTGATTAGTGTAGCGTCAGGTATATACCTTTATAACAAATTTATTTTTGTGTAAGATTTAACTTTCTTATAATCAGGTTAGAGTGTAGTGCAGAATGTTTCGGTGGAATAAAGAGAAAACTATATGAACAAGGACAAAGCTAGATGAAGCATATCATGCAAGATATAAGATTGCAACTTTTATCAACTCTATCATAACAGGCCCTAATTATTGCTCAGTGTGGTGTGCCAAACACTGTTCTTTTTTTGTACAGCTGAACCCTTTTATAAGAAACATGCATCGGGCAGCATTTCTTGTCTCTTAAAAGCAGGGTACTATGTACACATTTCATTATCAACCTAAATTTAAGGTGGGCACACCAATATCCCTTATACCCACTTGTCTCTTAAATCAGTGCATCTTACAAAGGAGTTTAATTGTATTTATTTCTTATTTATGATCGCCTAGCGTCCCTAATGGTACTATTTGTACGCAGCTAGTTTTGTAC
The DNA here is from genome assembly GCF_043290135.1 of Rhipicephalus microplus. Classification (NCBI taxonomy): domain Eukaryota; kingdom Metazoa; phylum Arthropoda; class Arachnida; order Ixodida; family Ixodidae; genus Rhipicephalus; species Rhipicephalus microplus. The sequence goes on from NC_134708.1 coordinate 72,630,725, forward strand.
ACACATCAGTTCCGTTTGCATTTGGTCACTCACGATCTGAATTTGCAGTGCTCATAGAGTTGTTATTCAGAGCCAAAGGAAAGATCAGTCACAAATGCGCATTAATCATTCATAATGCAGTGTCGCTGCAGTTCGTCACTTAATCATGTTGCTTTCTGTTGCATCTTCCATTAACGATGTTTTCCAGGATGTAGACAACTAGCAGCTTTCTGTATGACGTTGTGTTGTTAATAGAAAAGAATAGAAGAATAACTTGCCAAGTCTGTAGACATAGCAGTATCTGAACGAATCTTATCATCCCCGTACTACTACATAGCAAGCAGATGTTTCATTTACTGCTTCCACAGAATGCCACTGAGTTTATTGAGAGCAGATTAGTTTCTAAGATAATGCAGTATTGTTATTTGTGTACTTATAAAAAATTATGTGCACATGTTTTCATGCTCCCGTAGCTTTTCGAATCGTGAAGGTAAAATAAATGCAGGAGGCAGGCTTTACCAACAATAGACTCCCTGTCGTCATCTACTCCAGGGGTCTCAAACATGTGCATCATTCTGTAGCGGCTTGTGGCTCCCGCATGACTGTCTTCATCTTATATTCTTTTTGCTTAATAAATATGTTCATGAGGTACACTTGCACGGCTGGCTTTTTCTTTCTCTTTTTGGTGCAGAGCACTTTGTAAGGTCCGGCTGTCATATGCTATCGTCATCAATTGGCGTAGTGCAAAGAAACCATATACTATAGCATTGGTGGGGGAAGCACATCAAGCATGCTTGCTCCAACAAGAAGTCTTCTTGTTTACTAGCACCATGATGAGGATATAAAGTGCGGACATTACTACTGGGCCCAGGTTAACACGGCAATACAAACCACGTATAAATATTGAAAGGGGAAGCAAGCAAGAAATGAAATTAGAGAGAAAGAAGAAAAAAAACGGGAAGAAGAGTAGAAATAAAGAGCAAAAAAAACTGGAAAATGTCAAGAAAGACAAAGAAAAGAAGAAAGAGAAAATCGATGAGAAACAAATAAGGCTGCCCAGCTCCTCACTTCCTCCAGATTTGGCACCACCAGGACAAAGCTGCCTTTATTGCTTTGTTGAGGTGCCCTATGCAGACACCAAGTTACAAGATTGCTATGTTTTAGTCCCGATCTTAGCGATTGTGCGGGAGCAAACACCCTACCTCACTCGTCAGGCGGGCTTTATGTATAATATATATATATATATATATATATATATCAGCTTTTCGATGGCTGCATTTTCGATGGAGGCGAAAATACTGTAGGCCCGTTGCTCAGAAAAAACACCAGGTGGTCGACATTTCCGGAGCCTCCGACTACGGTGTCTCTCATAATCATATGGTGGTTTTGGGACATTAAACCCGACATATTGTTACGAGTAACTTACAAGTAACTGCGGTGACTATTCTTTATCAATATGAATCAATCAACTCACGACCATTTAGTCAGCATGCGTGTACACTAACCATTACACCACACTACACTACAAAAACGTCTAAACTGAAACAGGCTTGTACGCACCGATCAGTTGCTTGCACACGGCATGAATTCATTCTAACTGTTACCCCGAAAAACGGGTGCTTTACTCCACAAGGAATAAAGTGCCCCTCCTTGGGGTTCCGTGTGCTATCTTTTCCGCACATTTTGTCTTTTGGGGGGAGCAAGTAGCCCTTTTCGTGGTAATTGCGCAGTTACTCTGGCTAACTTTTTAGAGTGTATGTGCGCATGTACATCTCTGTACATCCTTGCTGAGATAGAGAGAACTAACCAGCGCTGCATGTGTGTGCTTCTTATCCGTCAAAGTTGTATTTTGAGCTGTAAAAGACAATTCAAATTGAATGAAAGCTAACTAGTCTGACTCCTAATTAGGCCTGCATCGTGCAAAAAACCACGGTCTTTCACCTTCTCCATAGTCCGGGTGGTCAAGTTGCGGGTGAGCTTAAAATCTCAGCTTACCACTGTACTCGAGTCCACTGCTTTCTTCTTCGCCACTTTGAAAACTGCTTTCATCGCTCCTAGTTACCGTAAGCAAGGCTGATTAGGTTTATTAGTGACTAAAGTACAAACCTTTTTGTGGCGCTTCTAGTACGGCAGAACTAAAGCATTTAAAAATATTCATCAGATTCATTGGATCCCAGCAGCTTCGATAAAGCAGCAATGACGCTATTCATTTTTGATTAAAGAAAACACTTTTCCAGAAGCAGAAAACGCTCTGACTGGTCTATAAAACGATTGCTTGTTCCCATCCATACAAAGCAAGTACAAGACGCTTTCGCACCTTGTACTGTAGCCCGCTTTGCAATGCTACAGTATACAAGGCGCGAAAGAGTTGCATATAGGTGGCCCCCACTGCAAGGAACATTCAAGGACAATCGTCCCAGCACAAATTTAGGAAAAACTTTACTTAATAAAACATTCCCTGCTAACCTTTTCATTTCCTCGCAACAATATAATATAGTGATTACTGTGACGAAAGAAAATTACGCCTTAATTGTTGGTTTCCCAAGTGTGCAGTTGACAGTAACCACTTTCAAAAGTGGGGGGGGGGGGCTCCTACCCCCTTGCCCCCCACCTGATACGCCTATTACTACAAGTTATGTTCAGAAATGACCCCTACAATATAAAACAGCAAAAAGGCCGTTTTCAATTATGTAAGTTGACGTGCCGTACAAACTACAGCTGCCCTCCCCATCTCGCTATTCCCGCTTCTGAGGCACTCTATCCTGGGACAGCCACCCTCTAGCTGAAGTGAGTTTGAGACCCTTGACTTGCAACTTCTTGACAGTAACATCTTTTGTGAGAGTTGCTTCAACTTTTTTATATGCGGAGCATGTTATACTAGGGGCTAGTCATGCGCCGTCGTCGTCCGCAGCCTCCCCTCCTCCTCCGCCAGCCAACTGTGCATCCATTCCTCCTCTCAACACAGCGCTCGCTGCTCTCGCTTCTCCCCTCCGCGCGACTTTTAGTTTTACTTGCGCCAGCTGTATGCTAACGCGTAGCGAGTGTCGGGGCGCGCCGCCCTTCGTGGGTTGGTTTGTGCGGCCGCTCCACGTCCGATGTCGCTGGTGAAAATGTACGCTAACGAATTCGCAAACACACTTACTGACGTCCCTTCCAACAGCTGGCGGAACCACAAGCAATTCCGAAGACACTTCGTCCGTGGACAAGGCCGCGCTGAGAAGAGCTCGCCATGCGGAACGCAAACGTCGCGTTAAGCGGAAGATCCCCAGCTCCGGAAACGCGAAGCAGCTGCGATACGTCAACGTCGAGCGGAAGATTCCCAGCTTCGAGAACGAGAAGCCGCTGCGAGGCGTAAGCATCGGCAAGAGAATCCGGACGGTGAAGCCGCGTGCAAGCGTCGACGCCGCGAGGCCGATCTCGATGCCGCCCGCGAGCGCGCCGCGATAGCGGCGTGGCGAGCCAAGCAGTACGCCACGCCCAACGCTCGCTTCAAGCGCGACTTCCTCGACCGGAGCTTCGGCCACAGCTGCAAGGTGTGTGATCCACTTTGGTTCGACAACAACTTGACACGGATCGGCAACATTCAGAATGAACTGCATCGTTCCAAAGCGTTGTCGGTCCTTTGCGATGCGTTTGGAAGCGACGCCGACGAATTTGCCGACTACGTCGCGTGTGCCACGCGTAAGCAGTCGTCCATTGCCGGTAGAATTCCATCGCTTAGCGGCTACCGCTACCCGCCCGCGTGTTTGACAACCGTATGCTGGAGAACGCGCGCGAGAGAGGAGACGCCCATGTCGTGGTGGTGGTAGTGGTTAGCAGATGAGAAAAGGCACCTAATTGCTGCAACCCGGTCGGGAGCACGGCGCAGTGCCTCATGTCGTCTGCTACGGCGCTCATTGGCAGTGGCAATCACAAACGTCATTTCCGCGTTCAGTTAAATTTTTTTTTAATGTTTTTTGCGGTCGCCGCGCCAACGGGCTCGGCTGTGGTAGCGGTGTTCCTTGGTAGCGCTGGTACTGAGAGCAGCTGTGTGTTTTGTGAATCGGATTGCTTTTGGGTTGTTTCCAAACTACTGAAACCTTAAGTAAACAGCATCGGGCAAACTGCGTAGGGGGTGTACTGAGAGCAGCTGTGTGGTGTGTTTTGTGAATCAGATTGCTTTTGGGTCGTTTCCGAACTACTAATACCGTACGTAAACAGTCTCGGGCAAATTGCGTGGACAGACTGCCCACAAGACGTATTTGTTTGCCGCAGCGTCGCTAGCACCAGGGCTCGCTTTTTCCCGTAGATCCCGCAGCATCTTCGTCACGGCCCTTAAACGCATGTCAAGTTTTCATCCGGTCGGCTTATTACGCTGTTGCAGGTACGGCCGTACGTCACTGTTCATGTTTTGACCAATTGCGAGTCTACCGATGGTATTGCCTACACGATCGATGCATATCGTTAGTAATTGCGAGTTTAAACTATCATGCGCTCATAATACGCCCCAGTCGGTTTTTACCTGCAGCGAGAGCGGCACAAAAACGTAAAACAGTTGTTCAATAACTGAGTATGTCCTGTTTTAAAATAAACTGCCTAGCTACTTGGCATTGCAGTGTCGGTTCGTGATGCCTGCCGTACATTTGCGGACTTTGAGCAGCAGTCATTCTCCAAAATAATGCTCGTGTATAACTTGCAGGAGACCGTGGGTAATATTTGAAGCAAAATCAGAGGTATGAGGTAGTTGCAGTGCAAAACAAAAATCGGATTTGACAACACGTGCGTGGCTCCCAACTGTATATCACTGTGATGGTACTGAGCAGCTTAATACTATGGCAAAAAAAAATATACATCGAAGGCAGGTGGAGCAAAAGGAAACTGAATGACGGTTAAGGGTGGTTTTAGTTTTCAATACATTTCTGCAACAGTATGTTCGTTTATGCCAGATGTTCTATTTGTATTACTTCCAAGGCACGAGGGCGCCGCAGGAGGGAGTAAAAATTCAATCCACACAAATAAAGTAAGCATTAGTAGTTTCTAACTTTACAGTGTTACCTATATGGTTGCGTGCGTCAGGGAGGATCAGATGTTTTATTATAAGTAAGCAAGAACTAATGGACAGAGAAAGTGAAAATTCCGTGAATAGTGTCACCAGGTTCCTTCTGTCTCAGCAATTCTTTTTATTTTTCATGGCACCTAACTAATTTATTATTTCTACGCTTCCACATTTAGCCTTCACTGCGAGTCACTCTTGCTGCCTTCATGTGGATGGCTTCATACAGGCAACATTCATATTCACAATAGGCTCCCAGCAGTTCTTCTGAACTCTGGGACCTGCTAATGTGATATTTTTGCAGTATAGCTCTTCCAAAACTGTGCTAATAAACTTGACTTATATTGACTTGAACACGCTGCGCTCAAGTGTAAACAGTGTTTTCTGAAGCAGAATGAAAAAAGTTCACCTACATTAGTGAACTGAACTTTTCCGGTTGGTTTGTACACTATAAAATGCGGTATTTAGACAAGTCGTACCGATCTGTTTAAAACTCGCAAGTAAAAGAAAGCACTGGAGACTGCTCAAAACATGAACGGCAGCGTACGGCCGTTAGAATGGGGATTCAAACTACAACTCTGGGTGGTTAAAACTTAGGCATGAGCTAAACACGCGTGGCGAAAAACTAGCTCCCCACGCTATGGAACCCCGCGGCCACGGCCGTACGTCTCTCTCCAACGCGTACATCTTGTCCGTCTACTACTCGTCGTAATGCCACGAGTGTGCAGATGCCGCCCGTCCATGCAGTCAGCCCCGATATTGTTCACTTATGGCTTCAGTAGTTCGGAAACAACCCCAAAGTCAGTCGGATCACTGGCGTGTTGGCAGAACACAGCACCGCGGTACCCGCCCCGACCGGAGCATCTACCCGAGTTGAACGCTGTCGAAAAACAGCTCATCGCTCCTCGACTCCCGTTTATGAGTATACGACGCTTGACTCACGCATGTCACAAATTACAAGCCACATTTATCGCAGTTCAACATATATGCTCCGCATGCTAACCTGTGTTCCCACTCGGGGAAACTGCGGTCATTTTTTTAGTGTACATTTACGATGAGGTGTCAAGGATGTTCTTGGGATGTATGCTAACGTGATGTAGGAAAGTTTAAAAGTCTACTGGTGTTATGCCAGGGTGCAGCTGCAGGTTTAATGTATTTTTGTATGCTATATTTTTTGTTTTCACTTTGAGCATGATTTTAAAGACAAGGTAGCAATCTTCTATAAAGGTTTTTCAGTAGTGACCTGCCATACGGTGGTGCTTCACCTAGAAAATTAATTAATTTTCTGTGTGGATCAGTAAAAACCTCTGAAGATAAGTAAAAATCTTAAGTTATGAAAATGATGGTCAAGTGGTAGGGTCTCCATCTCCATTCTGAGAGGTGCTCTATTTATGTACTCTGCAACTTGTGCTTCTTCCTGCTGCTAAACTCCCTTACCAGTCTGACATTGGAAACAAGTTCACAATTTCTTTATTGCATGGAGAGTAATATATTGTTTTAGAGCAATACATTGACATCTAAAGGAGGAACATCTGAACAAAACAAGCAAGGCCGTTTTCCTCAGTTACATCACACTCTTCGATTGATGGGCCGAGCGAACTACAGTCACGAAATCTCTCTGTTTGATTTCTTTGAAGGCAGATGTGCTTAGGTATGTTTGAAAGGCACAGTTCTTTGAGTAGTGCGAAAAACCCTGCATGAACAAAGAACTGGGAGGAACAGTGCAATTGATAATGTTCTGTGTTTATTAAATGTAAGATGTGTCTAATTTACAATAACTTCAATTCATGACATGTCTAACTTGTGTGGGCAGTGCACATTAAACGAACACAACATTATGCCCGCAGTGCTTCGGTACCTCGAGATAGCGTGGCACCATGCTGTGCATGGCACTGCACACACATACGCATAGCCCCACCAAAAACTAATGCTAAAACTATTCCAGTTAAACTTGGGCCCAAGTGTACTAAATTGGATCAAAGCATTTCTAACTAACCGTTCTCAGTTTGTGCATGTCAATAACAAATCTGCTTACCTCAAAGTAACATCAGGTGTACCTCAAGGTTCAGTTCTTGCCCCCCCCCCCCCTGTTTCTGATATATAGTATTAACGACTTACCCCTCAGCGTATCCTGCAAAATCCACATGTTTGCAGATGACTGTGTAATCTATCGAACAGTAACTAACACTCACGACCAAAATCTCCTCCAGAACGATCTTAACCACATCCAAGAATGGTGCGATAATTGGCTTCTGTCTCTTAACCTTAACAAATGCAAACTTGTTACGTTTTCCCGCCATAAGAATCCTTTCACTTTTTCATATCATATCGCCAACGTCCCTGTACAATCACAACCATCCTACAAGTATCTAGGTGTCACATTGTATCGCGATCTCACTTGTAATGCGCATATTACTAACGTCATTTCATCGGCAAATAAAACTCTGGGCTTCTTGAAGCGTCACCTACGTCATGCACCAAAACATGTGAAGTTGCTGGCATATCAGTCCCTCATCAGATCGAAACTCGAATATGCCTCCCCCATATGCAACCCGCCCCAAACATACCTCATTAACAACCTCGAATCTGTCCAAAATCGCGCCGTTCGATTCATTCACTCCCAGTACTCATACGACATCAGCATTTCATCCTTGAAAGCACAATCCGGTTTATCACCTTTCTCTGTTCGCCGCCGTATCGCCATCGCTTTCCTTCTTTCATAAATTTTTGCATTCTTCCCTCAATGCAGCTCCTTACATTCTCCCCCCGACATACATTTCACACCGCACAAGCCATCCACTTCAAGCATCCCGTTATCGCAACAGAACTGCCACTTTTTCCACTTCTTTCTTTCCCCGCGCCGTCAAGGGTTGGAACGACCTTCTCTGCTCCATTGTTTCAACCACCTGCTTATCATCCTTCGCGACAAATGTTACAAATCACCTGTGCTGCCAAAATTAATGTGTTCAAATGTACTCTTTTCTTGTGTATCCATCCCTTATGTAATACCCCCCAGTGGGGTCCTTAAAAAAATAAAAATGAAATGAAATTTGTAACAGAAAGAAAAGGTTGGCTACTCGGGTCAGCCCAGTGCGAGTTAGGCTCTTTATATCTGCTCGTTGTATTTATTTATTTCAGCATACTGTTGGCCCTTAGGCCATTAAAGTGGTGGGTTACAGTTGTTGATTATAGTTTCTATATTTAGTTGACTTTTTTACAGAAGGAAAAAGAATTTTAGGGTGGTCAGTTTTCGATGATCTGCTAGAGTGGAAATTTCTATATCTACCATTTCTGTTACTGATTCTATTACACAGTATTTTGAAATGAATCTAGAGGCTCTTTTTTGCAATCTTTTCAACATTTTTATTCACCCAACTGTGGTGGGGTCCTGCATGGTATTCACATATTCCAGAGTATTTGGCTTGCTATAACGGATAATTCACTCTATTAGAGTACGTCATTACGAGGTTCAACTGCACTAGCACCTAAACTTAGGCGGCTAGATAGAAGATAGTTGCAGGCAGTCAAGTTGCCTGCAGCTCGCTATGAAATGTATCGCGAAATGAAGTCCAACAGATGCTATGCCTTGCTGGAGCTTAGTGAGACGATAGCCTCACTTGGCAGCACTGCACAAATTCATCGAGTTTTCCATGAACATGGTGAAGAGGTGTGTAGGCATTCTGCGAGTCTTTAAACTGTAATGGTTGCACTATGCTCATAGCCTTCTAGATTTATAACTAAAAGAGGAAACGAAAAATTCCCCCCATCTCCTCGAAGGGAATTGTGAGGGAATGTGAATGCGTTGCGTAACGTCCATAATGGCGTTTCGCACGTGAAAACCCTGTGTTAGAAGAAGAAGAATGGTTTTTTTTTTTAGTGCACCATGCAGCCAATAGCGTTGTTCAGGGCACGTGGTGTTTTTCTGTCGAAGGGAACGTAGTATGAATTTGCAGCTCTAATAGCTAGCGTGCACGTTAAAAAATACCATGAAGTGAACAAAACAAACAGCTTCTTGGCGTTGGCGTTTCACATAGGCGTCTCGAGCACACATTTCCGGATGTTCTTAAGAGGCACCCAGTCAGCGAACGGTCGAGAGAGGCGCGAGTAAACGGGAAAGTGGGGCGCAAGGTGGAGAGAGAGCGAACGGCGAGAGAAGGAGCGGCGAAGCACTGCACCTACCCTCTCCTACACTTTCTTGCACCACATGCTCCGTTTGCTAGGGGCGAGGATAAGCGCACGCGCCGCAGCTGTTGCTATGGGAGAGGGCAGTGGATGGATCCCGATGGACGCCTGACATAGTCCGAATAAGAAATGCCTTCGCATTTAATTGGTGCCGCTACACGGTGGTAGTGCGAAGACTGAGGTACCATCGAGCTATCGGTCTTTCTTTCCTCCTCTTTCTCACTTCTCTTTCCTACCTCTTGTTATACCCTACAATGCACGGGTATGCTCTACCCTTTCCACCCTCACGCACAATCTTCCTCTCCCACCCCTTGCTATATCCTGTGATGATTTTCCGTATTCCTTCTTTTCTTGCCATACTATACTATTTAGGGCTCTGTTATGCATTACTCTCTCACCTCGCCCTTACTTTTGCCCACTTCTTACTATATATGCATGGTTATGCTTTCTCCTCCTTTAATCGATCATCACCTTCACATCACTGCTCTTCACACTAACTATAATCATACCCGTCCTTTTCAAAAGTGGCTATGCATCACCAGAATTACCCTCTGTCCTCGCTCTCGCTTTTTGTCCTCTCTCTCCTCAACCTCACTTCTTTTGCACATCCCCTTTCTCTGCTATACATGGTTAGGCTTTGCTTTACAATTTCTTTCTCCTCGTTTTACTCTCACTTTCCTTTGTGCTAGATATGCTTCCACACTCGCTGAGCTACAGTGCACTAGCTGAGCTTAGAGCAGAGAAGGTTAGAGCGGGTGCCGCGGCCTCAGAGCTGCGCAGTTAAAACTATCAATTTTGTGTTCTTGTGTTAACAAAAAAACACGAAGTACTTCGTGTGAGTTGTGGCAGCGTTGCGGAGTATGGACAGTGTTTAGAAGTTTAGCCGTTTTGTGTCATAAATTAGTGAATAGTGAAATTGAGGGGTTCAAATATTGCACACTTTTGGGCTGAGAGCCACCTCGCAGAACACTTACCTGACCACCTGTATTGCACCTCCACCAGCTCCATCATTATCAGCAGCAACAATGATAAGTTGGGCAGGCATGGAGGGAAACGAGTAGCAGTTTGAAAAATGGGTGCATTCTATTCGTCTGAAGAATTACCTGGCATTGCAGTGCAGTCTTTGCTAACGGTTATCACGTGCGAGTGTTTATTTCACGTGCATACAGTCGGCGGGACAGCCTTCAATTGTTTTTGCTATCTGGCCAAGCTTCACGAGGGTGAAAAGAAGTGATAACTTGAAGACTGTGACCGAACTTTTGCTACGCAGTCGTGTGCTCAGCTTTCTTTCATGAAGGAAACGAAAACAACTCCTCGAATGGTTGATGGCATGCTGAATAAGCTTGTGCTGATTGCCTGCAGCTTTGGAGTTGTCCTGTGTGTTGTGACCTGACAGAGCGCTTACTGTATTGTGTGCTGTCGTTTCCATTTGCATGTTGATTCTGATTTAGTGCATCGCATTTAGTTGCACTGCGTAAGAACTGTCCATTCTCGCGACTGCTGCGTTTCACAATAGTTCATGTTTGGTTCCGTTTTGCGAAGCGACTCTACCGCTGTCGTCGGGTGTGCGTGCAGACTGCTATCTGAGAAGATGCTGTGCGCGCGTTGGTTGTGCCAGTGTCAGACGGGGGATTTCAATCGTGATTTGACTCTCAGAGCGCGATTTAGACTAAGCATCGGCCATTGTTGATCGCGATGATCCAATAATAGTTGGGGCAGAGGCGGTGCCAAGATTTCTTCAGAAGGCAGGGTGAGAGTTCGTCGTTGTGGCCACGAGTTTGGGAACGGGTGCGTTGTGCTTTGACAATGGCTGCACTTAGGGGAGCTAAATGAGAAAATTTAGAATGGGCTAGAATCCCCCTCAACATGAAGAACTGAGGACGGAGAGGTAAAACGAGGCCTGATCTCACAACTAAGTTCTAAGAAAAAGGTACTCCATTGTAAGACTGATCAATAGATACACTGTGCTGAGATAGTTTTGGCAGCTGCATTTGATTTAGGCCCCACAAATTCTGCCTGCTTCATCGTTCCTGTGATTTGTATGTGTTGAAAGGATGAAGATATTTCTTACTAAGCAAGTTTCTGTAATTCTTCCCACAATCGAGGCAGGGAAACTCTGCATTCACCATCTTTTTTTGTTTATTCACAAAGACATTGCATGTCAGCATGTGACTAATGTGATTAGTACATCTCCAGTAAGCAAAGGCAGTAGATAAAGCTAAAAATCTGGGATTCCCTTCACATGTACGTGATTCGCAAGCATCTTTCAGTTTTCATCCTGTGGGATAGATGGCCAGACATGAACTCTAGATCTTGTGATAAGCAGTCATTGCAGGTTTATCAGTTTGAAGAGAGCTTTAATGATGTGCTTTACATTTTATTGCATAAAGAATGATTTATAATGCGTGTTCTCCACTTTTCCATTGAAGTTTTATTCAGCTGAAATATTTATACCGCACCCTCTCTCATTAATGACAGATGCCTCGGCCATTCTGCTGGCCAGTTCATGGAAGAAAGCATCAAGGGAGCAGAGTCAACAAATGCTGAAAACATTAGATCCTGATATGTTACTGAACAAGTCTACTAACATTGCTAAACTGCAGTTCCTCCCGCAGCCTCGTTACACATTTTTACTTAGATGCTGTTATGCACGTTGAGCTAGTTTGGGAATTGTAGGCGTCGTGTTGGAGACAAATATGTTCACGAGTATAGATGCCTCACAGAGAACATCAACACAGAAAATTGCCGTATTGCAGCTCTCTACAAAAACTTTAATAGTTTCCCACTTTTATGGTGCTGATTTGGAAAAAGGCCTCTAACATAGAAATCGTACAGTTCAGCTGGAATGCCATGCACACCTACTTTTGCAATTTATGAAATACAGATGGCAGTAAAGTTTTGTCAGTTTGTAAATCATGGCATGCTTTTGTAACACCTTATGTTATATGTACCCATTCCTTGAATGTGGACATTTAGATATGCTGCTACGGCGTGGCTTACATTACATACAGAATGTGTTTGATAACAAGCATGAGGGGCAACATGCAATGTTCTAGCACAATGATGCAGTTAGGCAAGTACTGGGTTGTACAGGATCTGTCTCTGCCTATTTAACTGTATCATGCTGTACAAATAGTAGTATTAACCTTGCCGGGCAACTAATGTGGTTTTTGTTTCTCATTTTTTCAGGCAATTGTTTTATTCAAAGACCAAACATGTCAGAACACACCATTAGACGTTTGAACGAGCAATTGTTTAGTCACTGCTTCTAATTATGAGTTGCCTGTTTGAACATTGTGCAGCATGACTTGTGCTATTTCTTTACTGTTAATTTGCAGTGTGGTGGTCTAAATGTCTCTGAATACCAGGCCACAGTGGCAGCAGGACTTAATTTCTAGTCCAAATCTCTTGCATGACACAAATTTCTCTTGGTTTCTACAGTCTGAAGTGGACTTGTGTAACAGATCCTTTCTGAGAATGCCATGTATGATGAGTGCTGAATTGATAAGTGAAACCCTTGTGTAATAGAAAGGGAGGGGGTAGTTTCTTAATAGTCTGCCACATCACGAACAGGCAAAATCATGGAATGGATATTTCAGGCTTTGTTTTATCATGCCATTAGTTTTTTTTTTTTTTATGGCCCTCTTGTGACCGTTCTTTTTTCGTGTTTGTGAGGATCTGGATTACACTGAGCTTTATTTGATGTAACACTGTCGACAAAATAATAACCTGTGAATTGTGCATGAGGAAAAGTTGGCAACTTTTCTACAAGATGTCTTGTTTTAAGTCGATATCTCATTCTCTTTGCGCTCACCAACAAGTGTTGTATTTCATTTACTCCATCAGAAAAATTCTCGTGAGTTCTTTGTAAGCACTCTAGCAGGACTTGAACTTGTATAGCGCATTACGGGGAAGAAGAAATGGCCGAGCAGACCGACACAAGAGGACAGAGCGCTAACTTCCAACTGAGATACCAGTTCAAGTACGACGAACCAACTCGCCCAATCTTCAACACTCTAGCAGGCAAGATGAAGCGGTATTGTATGCAGAGTACGCCTCTAGACTAGCGTGTGGATGCTCATGTTTTTGGTGCATACCAGCACTTTTGTGGCAAACGTACAGCCGAATGCCTTGCAGTATCATTCCAGGAATGTTAATCATACCAAATGTTTTATAATTGAGCCCACCAGAAGACTCCATGTGAGGCATTTATACAATGTTTTGAATGCCCACCTTCTGTTCGTACATTGCCATCATAGGTTTCATGTGTGCTTTTCGTTAAAAGTCTTAGTTTGATGTCAAGTTATTGTCTCTCTTGTTCAATTTTGTTGCTCTAGACTTTTCTGCATATTATCATTTTTCACTGTGGCCACATGCTCAACCCAGTGCTCAGTAATCGTACTTCCTAGCTCACCTACTTTGTCCGCCAAAATTAACTCTGTCATTTTGTTTAAAATGCATTGTTCTGATATTTGCAGACTTGGTGCGCCGTCGCTTGGTCAAGCCAGCTCGTATGCGCCCTCAGAGGGTATAACGCTTGTGGAAGTGTCACGAGTGTGTCTGTACTACAAGTTGCCACCCTCATATTTCAACTCACCAAATGATACATGCAAATGATACATAGAAAACCAAAACCCTTACAATAAAAGAAGCCACAACTGCATTCAAAGCCTTTAAGAACGAAGACTAGGCAAATCCATGTACTACCCATCATTCCCATGGTCGCTGAACGAATGCAGCACCAGAGTCCCCTGTATTCATTTTAAGACTAAGTCAACTTGGACTGCTGCTTTTGTTATTTCCTGCTATAACGTTAAGATTATCATGTGCTTATGCATTGATAAAATTATATTTCTGAGGCTTCTTAACGTACCCTCATAGCATACATTTTAATGTGAAGAACAAAATTGCTCCTAAGTTTATCGGAAAAGGTTATGCAATGAAGTCAGTGCACCTATTTTATTATGACACTGTGCTTGCTTTCTGTTTTCATCGCGTGTCTTATGCATGTCTTCTGATGTGCGTTCTTCATCATTCATCATTACAAGTCTGCTCCTAGCCCCGTTTGTCTACTTGAAGAGGAACGCACATAGGGCATTCACCTAATTTCAGCTAGTTGGCAAGAAGTGTGGGAGTAATACATCATCACAAAAGTGACCACAACGAGTCAGGTGTCGAAGTGGAGGTTGGTATAACAAATTATCCCTGAGTGCTACCTTCTTGACCTTTCAGAAAACCCCTTGCTCCACTACCTCAAATAACTGGAAAAATTCTATGAGGTATACAAGCTTATTATTTTGCTTTGTTTAATGGGCTGTGATATTTTACAACTCATCAGAACTTGGCTTCACGAACTGTACAGATATTAAGAATGTATCAATTGTCAAATTAACATTGTTACAAACAATGTTCAGGAGTCATTCAGTGGTTTTCACTACTCTTTTTTGCCATGGCAATGTCTTTTTCTAGTGGTCTACTCGAAACCTTTAACAAACTGTTCACGATGTATGGAAATGACATTTTTTTGTTTAATATATTAGCAAATATGACAGGAAGATACACAGACAAATATTAGTAAGGCTTTTTTTCTGTGTATTGACATGCTCTATCACTTGTTTCTCAGTGTTGTTTAAGTTAGAAAATGCTGAATGGACAGCCGGTGACAAGACACGGTGGTGTGACATGGGACGAAACAAAAGACATGGGTTTACCTTCGTATTATTTTTGTGTTGTGTGAGAGTCATTGTGCTTTATATTTCTTTGCAATTGGTTCACTTGACAGTGCATCTCAAGTGCTCACATTTTTCTGTCATTGTTGGATGAATATGCCATTCCCCTGCTGCACCTTAAACACTTCACAATGTGAGCTGCAGTACTAGTAAACAGACTTTCGCTAAAAAGCTACATTATAGCATTTTCTAGCTTTAAGATCGCAAACAAAGAAAAGGGTTCTTATGCTGATGCCTGTGCAGCCTGAAGATTATTCACAAGGGATCCCTCACATTGTTCAGTCAACACTGCCTGCATTTTAATTGTGTATTTTTTTACTGCCCTAAAGGTCACAGAGTAGGCACGTATAAGCAGCAGATAAGAGCCTCATGCCATACCTATAAAAATCTGGAAGGGGAAGACGGAAGCTTGCAATGAAAAAAATCCGTAAGCAGGGTTTGTGTGCAAAAGCCAATGTTTGAATCAGTGGACTTGTAGAAACCTTGGCTTGATCACACAACTGCTCTTAACAGATTTTTTTTATCATCACATAACTGCAGCTTAATACCTTGGGTTGTCGTGCCAACTCTCATTTGCTGATATGATCTCTTTCTGAGTGGTTATTGAGAAGCATGAAATAAAGGTGAGACCTGGTCTACACACTGTATAGCTGCCAAAACAGTAGCATGCCAAGACAAAATGTTAATTGTAATGAATACTTTCAAATTGACTCCATCAATGAAATGATTTTGGTGCACTTGTTAAAACGCACGTAACTAAGGAAATTTGGGTGCACCCCCAGTGTTTTTTCTCAAGTGTAGACGGCAACACAGCTAATGAGAGTTGTGTTTTTTCAAGCAGTTATGTTAATTTTCTTGTCATAATTCTATATTTTCTCACTTTTTGCTGTCACTATCTTTTAACCCCAGTGCAGAGTAGTTGTTCTAGCTAGCCTTCCTTCAGTAACGGGTTTGTCCTTTGCTAAATATTCACTGTTTTTCATCACGCAGACGTGGCTGCTGTACGCCGTCGCCCTGGCTGGCCACCTCGTGTGGGATCTCCCACAGAAGAGCGTGCGTTGAAGTGTCAAGTGTGCGGCTATACTACAAGGAACAGGCGTGATGTACAGAGGCACCAAATTATTCATACAGGCGAGCGTCCGTTCAGATGCGACTACTGTGGCAAGACCTTCAATCAGAAGTGCAACCTGGTCAGGCACACATGCTTACACACTGGCGAGAGGCCTTACCAGTGCCACCTCTGTCCCTGGAATTTCGCCAAAAGGGTAGCGCTTACACGCCACCTGAAAACTCACAAGAGGAGACAAGTGCCTGGGGGTGCTCGTATCTGAGCCACGAATCAAGAGGCTGAAGACTAATGTGGTGTGTACGTCTTGTTCTGTAACTTCAAGCGCTTTGCTAAAGTCAAGACCACTTTGGTCATGCCCCAGGGAAATTTACAACTGTGCTATTTCAATGCCCTACGGAACACACATAACTCCAAGACAAGTACAAGCAGTACAAAATATTATTAGATGCTATAATTGTTGAAAGCTTGCTTCTGAAAGCAGACATTCGAATGAGTGTGTGGCATGTGCAAATGATTATGTACCCTCATCTGTGTGTGGTGGGTGTTGAGCTAGGGTCCAAACTGTAGCCAGGGGGCTGAATCGATTGACAGGCAGACCAACATTTTTGGGTCGAAGTGTTCCAAGAAAAGACTAATGGTCCTTGAAAGAAAAAGAGGGGTGATGAGACACAGAATTGCAATATGGGACTACGTAGCAGGCATCATATTGCCTGTGTTTGTATTGCGTTGTGTTTGAATCATTGTGCTTCATGCTTCTTTGCAAATTGAGTTTCCACTGCGTCTGAAGTACTCAGATCTCTCCCTTTTGTTAGATAAGTGCCATATAATGGGATTTGCTTGATGCCCCTGCTTCACCTTGACCTCTTCACATCACCTCCAGCATTAGCAAAAAAAAAAAAAGACTGTAAAAAGAACGCTACATTATTTTGAAAGGAGGCATTCTAAAGACTTGTTTGTTTGAAACAATCATAATGCACTGCAAATCAAGAAGCCACTGTAGGCCTAGGATACACTAATTGTACTATTCTTAGTGTATCGTAGTATTGTATATTGGTGTGAAAGAGGTTAAGCGGGCAAAAAGACAACTTGGCGGCAGCAGTGATTAAACCTGCAACCTTCAAACATGCAACATTCAAATCTGAAGGTTTCAGGTATGGTCCCTGCTAGAAATGATTATGGTACGCTTGGGCAGGCATGTAGAAGTAAATCTAGGTGCACCGCCATTTTCCTTTCTCAAATGTAGACTGCAACACAGGTTATAAGAGTTGTTTCTTCAAGCATTTATGTGAATGTTTTGGTCAATTCTTCCTTTTCTTGCTTTTCACTCGCACTGAAATTTAACCCCAGTATTCAGCGATTGTAGAGCTAGGCACCCTATCTTGTCCTTATAAAACAACCTAGTTGTTTGCTGAAGAATGATCGTTTTGCACTGTGCAGGCTTGGCTGCTGTGCGTTGTCAACATGGCTGGCCCCATCGTCTAGAATCTCCAACAAAAAAGCCGGTGTTGAAGTGTCAAGTGTGTGGCTATACTGCAAGAAGAAAATTTAATAGGCAGAGACACCAAATGACATGCACAGGCGAGCAGCCATTCAAATGCAAATAATGCAACAAAGCGTTCAATCGTAAAAGCTACTTGGCCTTGCACATGCGGGTCCACATCGGCGAGAGATCCTACCAGTGCCACCTCTGTTCCTGGAATTCCACCTGGAAGTTACTGCTTACTTGCCACTTGAAAATTCACAAGGGCAACTGGAAACATTAGCGTCACGGGGCACTCACGTGAACCGTAAAGGAAAAGCCTGAGGATGCACATGGTGCATGCGTCTCGTTTTGTGGCTTCAAGTGGCTCACCATTAGCATCAAGGGCAAGACCACTTCATTCGTGCCGCAGTGACATTTGCAACTGCACTGCATAAATGGAATCGGCTCCGGGACATTTGCAAAGAAAGCACAAAACCTATTGGATGTTATGATGAATGTTGCAGATTTGGTCATGTAAATGTGCATTTAACTCTGTGTGGAACATGCAAGTTATGTGCTCTCATATGTGTGCTTATGCATGCGTCAAAGTTGTATTGCAGTAAGTAATCTCTGAAGTACTGGTTTTTTAATGTTTAGGATTGAGTCATTAGTGTAGCTTTATAGTAAGCCATTTTGAATTTTTTTGTAAAAGCCTATGTATATCATTTTTTGATGATATGTTTTGTATGATTATCCAGCCTTAACATTTTGTTTGAGACAGAAAGCCTCTGTATTTCTGCCGTTTCTGACTTGCAGCAGTGAGATTTCGTATGACGTCCTTAACGAGCAGACATGTGCCGCTATTGACTTTCTTCTGCTTAGCTGAGTGGCTTCCAGGATTGTTTTTGGGATGATTTCGGAATTGTGGGCGTGATGCCAGGCTGCTCTCTAATTCTCGGACCTACCATTGCCCCTACTACTGGCAACTTTCAACACACCTTCTGTTAAATAGAGCCAAGGAGGATGTATTCCATCATGTTTTAATGTTTGTGCACCAGCTGCTATGTTGAATGTCAAACCTGTGCTGTATTCTGTTGGTTTTGAAACACCTCCTGGTTTTGTGTTAAAAGGAAGAAGTTTGGGCATTTTTCACAAGCCTTGCCATGTTCCACTTTATGTAGGCCGAGCTAGCTTTGAGTCTTCATTTTTCAGAAGTCATTAGTATTTAAACTCTGTAATGCCCATTGTATCATATGTAACTCGTTGAATTTGATTTTAAAGGGATTAACAAGATTAATACACTGACTTTACACAAATAATGAATGTAATTAATTTTTAATTAAAGCTAATACTGCCTCTATTAAAGTTAAAGTGAACTCTACGAAAAGGGTTAGAATGATGAGGCATCTCTTTCTAAATTTTCACAAGGCATTACTGCTAGGTGGCATTGCAATGTTAATGTGTGCCTGCATCAGCAAAATTTTTCCCTCGATGTTTCCTGAGGTATCTTGATACCATTTAAAGTGAAGAACAGAGGTGTTCTCGAGTTGATGATAGAATACCCTCTACAGAACCAGTGGGACTCATATAATTTTGTGCTGCCTTTCTGTTTTCCTGCCATTCTCTTATGTGTGCTTTCCTATTCACCGTTGCTATTCTGCTCCATTTTTCTGTTCAAAGAGAAGTGCACGTTCCTACACACCTGTGACTGGTTGACAAGAAGTGTCAGTTCAACAGACCATTGCAAAAGCAAACATAGTGTGCCAAGTGCCAAATTGTGGGTGGATACAGAAAATGACACCCAGCGCTAACTTCTCCTTGACGTTTCAGAGTGTCCCTCTTCGGAGAACTTTTGGTAATGCAGCAGAATCTATGCTGTAGAGAATGTTTTTGTTTTGCTTTGTTTGATTTGCTCTTCAATTCTGAATTAATGATTGGCACAAACAGCGTTAGAGAGTGGTTTTCATTACTTGTTCGTGCCATGGCAATGTCTTCTTACAGTATTCTGTTCAGAAGATCTAACAAGCTATTCCCAACCGACTGATGTGCCGTTTTTTATTACTTAACACGCTAACTAGCCAACTAACCTGGCTGAGAAATAAACAAATGAAAAGTGCGAGGCTTGTTTTCTCAGTTATGGCAAGCTGTTTGACTGATTGATTAAACCACTAATAGATGCAGATTGTGTTTTATCAATTTCCTCTAAGGCAAGTGTCTTGACTACATTTGTGAGGCTTAATTCGTTGTGTTGGGTGGGAAAACCTGGATGAAAAACCAATGGCAACAAGACACGGTGTTGTGAGATAGGACGGAGCGACAGACATGAGCTTCCCTCCGTCTCTGTTGTGCAGTGTCGGAGTCGTGCTTCACGTTTCGCTGCAAGTTGTCCACTTTTTACTGCATCAGAAGTGCTTGCATTTTTCTGTAATTCTGCTGGATGAATTTGCCCTAACGAGTTCTGTTTGGTTCGCCCTGCTGTACCTTAACCAAGTTACATGAGCTGCTGTGTTGGTGAAACTAATTTTTATCGTTAGCCGTATTATAGTATCTTTTTTTGCTCGAAAACCAGAAACAATGAAAATGGTATTTGTGTTCACTGCATGTGCAGCCTTACACTCAATTATTCACAAAGGAGGCACCAGCTTCGATATCTCTCACACTGTTTGAGAAACACTGCCTTCATTTCAATTGTGTATTTAGCTGCTCTAGATCTGGTAAAACAGGCACTTATTAGTAGCAGATGAGCGCATCATCCCATAACTTTAGCTTAACATCTTGGGTTGTCCTTTTTACTCACATTTGCTGGTACGACCTCTTTCTGAGTGACTTTTGAGACACCTGGCATAAAGGTGCAACTTGTTCAACATACTGTATGACTGCCCGTGAACTGTGTGCAGAGATGCAATGGTTATCGTACTGAATTCTCTTTAATTGGCTCCATCAATGGAAATGGTTATGATACACTTGTTTAGGCATATTAAGCAAATTGGGGTGTTCCCACAGTGTTCTTTCTGTCTTGTGGACTGGAACACAGGTTATAAGAGTTTTTGTTCCAAACATTTATGTAAATGTCATAATTCTCTTTTTCCTCGGGTTTCACTATCCCTACTGTTTAATCCTAGTGTGCAGTAGTTGTACAAATTAGTCTCTCCTCAATAACAGCTCTGTAGTTTTCTGAAGATTCACCATTCTGCATCACGCTGGCTTGGCTGCTCTACGTCACCGCTTCGGCTGGCCACCTCACCTCGGATCTCCCACAAAAGAGCGTGTGTTCAGGTGTCAAGTGTGTGGCTATACGGCAAGACACAAATCTGTTGTGCAGAGACATCAAAGGATGCATACAAACGAGCGCCTATTCAAATGCGATGCCTGCGGCAAGGCCTTCAACCAGAAGTGGCACTTGGTCTCGCACATTCGCGTTCACACTGCCGAGAGATACCAGTGCCACCGCTGTCCCTAAAATTCTTCACAGAGGAATCAGCTGATGTACCACCTCCAGACTCACGAGCACAGTCAACATTCGCTTGAGGGTGCACACTTGTGAACCGTAAAGGAAAAATCTGAGGCGGCATGTGGTGCGTGCGTCTTGTTTTGTGGCTTCGAGTGCTGCCCGGGAACTGCTAAAGCGGAATGCTATAGTGCAGTGGCTCTCAGCTATGGATGTGTCGGAGACCCCTTGTGGACTGCTGGAAATGATGGAGGACCCCTTGCAGCGCGGGGGAGGGAGGGGGCATACGTAGGTAAATTAACACAACTGGAGCATGATACAGGTGCCTTTTATTGCTACCCAAACTCCAAACAAACGGGCCAAATCAATTCATTTCGAACAGCTCATTAATACGTGGCACAGTCAGGCTTAAAGAAAAATGTGGGTGAGGGTTTCGTGGATCCACGGACTCCGATTTGAGAAGCACTACTGTAGTGAAATCTGCAACTGCGCTGCTTCAGTAGCATAAAAAAACAAGCATCACCACTCCAGGACATGTACAAGCAGTACACCAAACTTGTTGGCTGTTATGATGAATCTTGAAAACTTGCTCCTGCCGGCATGCATTGGACTGAGTGTGTGGCACGTGCGAGTGATTATGTGCTTTCACATTTGTGCTTATGCATACTGCCAGCTTGTATTGGATTAAGCAGTTTTAGAAGGGCTGTTTTTTCATTTTTTTTCTCGCTCAAGCAAATGGCTAATATTTTTCACTGATGTGTTCTGTGTGATCGTCTGTCCTTGAAATTCATTTTAAGACACAAACCCTCTGTATATATAGGATTCCTTAGTTGTAGCAGTGAGATTTCATAACATGTTCCTAAAGAATAGACACATACTGTGATTGACCTTTTCCTACATAGTTGTGTGGCTTCCAGGATGTTTTGATGTCTGGTGGCAGTTGCTCTCTATTTTTCAACAGGAATTTCTCCTTGGGCCTACTGGTACTGCAGATGATTATTAACAAACCTTTTGTTAAATAGAGCCCAGGAGGACGTATTTCGTGATGTTTTAATTTTTCTGCACCAGTTATTATTTCAGGTCACAAACATGCTGTCCTTTTGTTGGGTTTGAGGTGCCACCTGATGTTGCCTTGAGATTTTTCGCTTGCTTTGGCAAGTTTCAATTATAAAAGGCTAAGATAACATGGACTGTTATAGTTGTTATTTCTTACGATATCATTAAGATTACTATGTGCTTATGCGTTAATGTAGTTATAAACTTGAGGTTTGTTAAAGCATCGTGATAGCATACACTTTAATGTGAAGAACAGAGGTGCTCCCCAGATCATCTGAAAAAGTGATGCACAGTAACGAGTGCACCTGTTTTGTTATGACACTGCTCTCTGTCTGTTTTCATCACATGTCTTACGCATGTCCTCTGACGTGTGTTCCTTCTCCTTCGTCATTGCAAGTCTCCTGCCCGTTTGTCTGCTTGGAGAGAATGACGCATATTCACTTCCAGCCAGTTTACAAGATGTGTAAGGGTAATAGATCATCACAAAAGTGACCATAATGAGTAAAGTGTCAGAGCAGAGGTGGATATAACGAATTATTCCTGAGTGCTGCCATCTTCTTGACATTTCAGAGTACTCTTCGTTGCAGAATTTCCAGTAACGGAAAAAATTCTGTGCTCTGTTCGAATGTCTATCATTTTGCTTTGGTTCATCAGATGTTGGCTTCAGGTACTGTTCAGATTTTCAGAGTGTAGCAAGTGTGGAATTAAAACAGGTATAGACACTGTCGGGGAGTAAGTCATTAGATTTCATCACTCTTTGTTGGTGTGGCAATGTCTTTTTATGGTGCTCTACTTCTCTCTACAGAACCTGTGACAACCTATTCTTAACAGATGGAAATGCCATTTTTTATTCCCTAACACACTGGCAAATCAGGCAGGAAAGTACTCAAACAAAAAATTGAGAGGCTTTTTCTCTGTTATGTCTCACTCTTTAACTGATTGGCTGAACCATTGCTAGATGAGGTCTGAATTCTTTTAACTTTCTGTTTGGTGGGAGGCTTGAACGCATTTGTAAGGCTTAATTAATTGTCGATTGCATTGTGAATAATTATGAATGGAAATGAAAAACAGTGGCAATGAGACACGTGGTTGTGCTATGGGATTAAGTGGGAAACATGGCTATGTTTTCTATTGTGTTGGGCTTGAATCGTTGTGCTTCATCATTCATTGCAAATTGTTTGGTTACGCCTTCATGAGAAATGCTCCGATCTCTCTCTAGTTAGATAAGTGTCTTATAGCAGGTTTTCCTTGATGCCCCTGCTGCACTTGCTCGCTCCATATCAGCTCCGCTGGCAAAAGAAGCAGTGTTTAAAAAGCACTCTGGAGTATTTTGAATGAAAGGGCATTTGAGAACTCATTTGTTTATTTGAAACAACCTTATAGGGACAAAAGGCAAATATTACGTCGTTGGTCGCTGAAATAGCAATTCAGGAACTTCGTACTGCTACTTTCGTGCTAAAAAAATGCTTATTTTGAAACAGAATCACGTTCTAGTGGTTCGCAGAACCTAGGTGCACTTCCACTGTCCTTTCCGACACGTAGGCTGTTTCACAGATTATAAGAGATATGTTCTTTCAAGTTATCTTGTCATAATTCTCTCGTTCTTCTTTTTTTCACTGTCACCATCTTTTAACCACAGCATAGAGTAGTTGCAGTACTAGCTAAACTCCCTTTAATAACAAGTCTGTTATTTGCTAACGATCAATCAAATTGCATTGCACAGACTTGGTCATCGCCATGGTCGGCCACCTCGTCTGGGATCTCCCACAAGAGAGCATGCGTTTAAGTGTCAAGTGTGTAGCTATACTGAAAGTAAGAAATCTGATGTAAAAAGATACCTAAGGATTCATACAGGCGAGCACCCACACAGATGCGACGACGACTGCGGCAGAAGCTTCAATCAGAAGTGGAACTTGATTACGCACATTCGCACCCACACTGGTAAGAGGCCTCACCAGTGCCACCTCTGTCCCTGGAATTTTTCAAGGAGGAGTAAGCTAAAGGAACACTTGGAAGATCACAAGCGGATGCAACATTTGTCTGAGGGTGTACGTATGGACATGGGCTGGGCATGTAGCGTGTAGAAAGGATAACCGCTGGTCGTTAATGGTAACTAACTGGATTCCCAGAGAAGGCAAGCGGGTTAGGGGGAGACAGAAGGTTAGGTGGGCAGATGAGATTAAGAAGTTTGCGGGTATAAATTGGCAGCAGCAAGCACAGGACCGAGTTAACTGACGGAACATGGGAGAGGCCTTAGTCCTTCAGTGGACGCAGTGAGGCTGATGATGATGATGATGTACGTATGTGAATCATAGAAATTTGGAAAGGCTGAAAAGACATAAGGTGCGTGCATCTCATTCTGTGGCTTTGAATGCTGTGTCAGAAGTTCTAAGTTTGGGGCTGTTACGTCCATGTCCTGGTGAAATGTACAACTGTACTGCTTCAGCTGCTCCCGTGTGCTCACGTTAGTCAGATGAGATATTGGGCTTGAAATGTATTGGCAGTTCAGAGATTGACTTTACTTATTTAGTGTGTCTGCTTGTGCTGCCTTGTTGTAGGTGTTCAATTGTTAAATATTTCATACCACGCTTTAATATAGTTCAGAATGTTTTAATTGAATAAAAAAAATTTATATGTACAGAAACAGAACTAGATAAAGCATACCTTGTAAGATATAGGCGCACAACTTTTAGAAATCCTACCATACCAGGTGATAATTAATGCTCAGTGTAGTGTGTCAAATATTGTTCTTTGCATGTATTTAGTTTTGATTTGTGATCACCTGGCCTCCCTGAAGGCGCTATCTGGATTCGTATTGATTCATACATCTGTTCCGATCGCATTTAGCCACCCGTGATTTGCATTTGGCATGCTGAGGGATTTGTTACTTCAGAGGCCAAGGAAAGGTCACTCAGTAATGTGAATTGATCGTTCAGACTTCAGTGTTACTATAGTTCTTTGTTTCTTCATGTTATTTTCTATTGCGCCTCCTGTTCATGATGCTTTCCAGGATTTGGGCAACCAATAGCATTTTGTCTGATGTTGCGTTGTCAATAGAAGATAATTTTAGCGTTAAAATGATTATGAGAGGATGTGCAACTTTTTGTGAGATTTGGTGTTCTTTGTCAACTATAAAGACACAGGTCGCGGGATCAAATCCCGGCTGTGGCGGCTGCATTTCCGATGGAGGCGGAAATGTTGTAGGCCCATGTACTCAGATTTGGGTGCACGTTAAAGAACCCCAGGTGGTCGAAAATTCCTGAGCCCTCCACTGCGGCGTCTCTCATAATCAAATAGTGCAAATAGTGGTTTCGGGACGTTAAACCCCACAAATCAATCAATCATTCAATCAACTATAAAGACATAGCATCATCTGAACGAATCTTGTCATTCGAAAATGCCACTTAGTTTTTTTAGATGAGGTTACTTTTTAAGGTAATATGATATTACCATTTCCGTAGCTTTAAACTTGATGAGTGTATGTCGTGCCTGAGTGGAATTCGTGCTCTAGTATCTTTCAGAATCTTAAGACTGAAATCAATGAAGGAGGCCCGCTTGATCGACAACAGACTCCGTGCCTTGTCCTTTTGTTCTTCCAGCGCACTGATGAGGATGTAATGTGCAAACATTACTGCTGTGGCCAAGGAAACACGACAACACAAACCATATGTAAAAACTGAATGAGCAAGCAAGCAAGAAATTAGAGGACAGAGAAATAAAGAAAAGAAAGAGTAAAGATAGCAAAAAATTAAAAAAAGAACAACAAAGAGAAAGGAGAAAAGAAAGAGAAAAGCAAATAGAAATGAAAGGATGCCCGGCTGCTCACTTCTTTCAGATTAGGCCCCAATTAATAGCTTTCGTGAGGTGCCCTGTGCGGCCGCCAGATTTTGAGATGTAACCGCGAAACAAGATTGCTGCGTTTTAGAATCGGCGTCCCGACTTTAGTGATTCTGCAGATCGGTATCGATGTGTTTGAATCCTGATGACAAGTTTTCTCCAGAAAGGATTCATACATGAAAAATAGGAAAGCCTGTGTTTCAAGTGATGTAAGCTGACATTTTGCACAAACTACAACCCACCTCCCATGCTTATTTTTACTATTTACACCCTTGTGGCACGAAATTCTGGTACCACGACCCACTAGCTCAAGTGAGTTTGAGACGCTTGATTTACAGCTTCTTGATTTACAACATCTGTAGAAAGCACGAGCAATAGCTGTTTCTATTTTTTTTTACTGTATATTTACGATGAGGTGTAAAGGATATTTTTGGCATGTATACTGACATGATATAGGAAAGTTTAAAAGCCTGCTGGTGTTATATCTCATGGCAGCTACAAGTTTATTAAATTGCAATAAATTTATTCATCTGGCATTGAGCGCACTTATAAGACAAAGTATCAATCTTGTATAAAAATTTTTCAGTAGTCTTATGCCACACGGTGGTTCTTCATTCAGATTTTTCATTACCTTCTTGGATCAGTAAAAAAGCTTAAGTTATAGAACAGGTGGTAGGGTCACCATCGCCATTGTGAGTAGTGCTGAGTTCAATTCCATGAGCCACCATGCTCCAACTATTTTCCTAATGGAATAGGGGCCCTGACTTGGTGCTCATTCATTCGTGTACTTATAGTCTTGGGCCTCTAATTGGTCCATGCACCTGTGAAATTTTTTCACTGAGCCTCTTTCAACAAAAGCAAAGACAGGCGTGATACTTGCATGGCTGCGGGCAAGTCACAAGGTATCTTGATGTTTCTAACGAAACCTAGCAATAGGCTGTGTGTGTGTTAAGTACAGAGTAATTTTTTACATTATTGTGTTTATGTATATGCCAAAGCTGTATTGAACAAAAGCTTTTGTGAAACGCTGTTTCACTGATGTCTAGCATTGTACTTCACATGAGAACTGGTTGCTTCGTGTCTTTTTTTTTTTTTCTAAAAGCCAATAGTGTCGACTTCTCAATAAGTTTTTCAAGTGCCATGCGGAAAAAATTTTCACTCTGCATCTGCTTGGGCCTCCGGCATGGAAATACAGCGGATTCTGTGCCGTAGGTTGTTCCAGGTAGTCACTGGTGCCGTATTTGTAGTTACATGAAACTTATCGCTTCAGCATGTCTGCATATGTTAAAAAAATGTGGCAATTATCAATTAAAAAGTGGCATAAACAAAGTTGTATCAAGTGAGTGTTTTTTATTACCTCATTTTTTTTTGCATGGTGATGTCCAGAACATAAACAGTGGTTGATTGACAACCTGTCTTAGAATCACCATTCATGTACTCTGCAACTTGTGCTTTTTCCTGCTCCTCAACATCCGGACAACCATGGAATGGAAACAAGTTCACAATTTTTTTTATTGCATGAAGGGTAATAGATTGTTTATTTTGTAAAGGGGAAACATCTGGACAAAATAAGCAAGGCAGGTTTCCTCAGTTACATGACATGCTTTGATATGTGGGTTGAACAAACTGGAATTATGAAATAACATTTCCATTTCTTTGAAGGTAGATGTGCTTAAGTATGTTTGGAAGGCACAGTTCTTGTTGTAGTGTGAAAAAACAAATGGTGCATGAGGAATCACACGAGGAATCACACTGTTTGTACTTCATGAGGGACTGTAAATAACAGTGCATATTCTAAACATTCTGTATTCATTATATGTAAGATGTATTTAATGGACAACTTTTATTCATGAGCTGTATAACTTATGTGGGCAACCCATATTAGATGAACATAACATGTGCCTGCAGTGCATCAGCACCTCGAGATTCTATAGCTAAACATTCTGTATTTATTATGTGTAAGATGTATTTAATTGACAACTTCTATTCATGAGCTGTATAACTTAAGTGGGCAACCCATATTAGATGAACATAACATTGTGCCTGCAGTGCTTCAGCACCTCGAAATTCTATAGCACCATGCTACCTACACATGGCACAGCACACTCATAGGCATAGCCTCAGATTTGTAACGAAAAGAAAAAAAAGTAGGCTGCTCGGGTCAACCTAAGCATGAGTTTAGACCTCTCATATCTGTTCGTATTTGTTTATTTCGGTATACTCTTGGCCCTGAGGTCGGTACAGCGGTAGGTTATAGTTGTTATACCTTACAAAACCATACCATACTAAACAGCATTTCCAGAACAGCAAATGACATGTCGAAATGCAATATTCAAGAAATACAATCTACTCAAATACAGCACATGCCTATACTATATTTTATAATACAGCTGTGCAGTTATTTGCTAACTTCTTCATGATATTAACTTGGCAGTTAAGAGTTGGAACATTCTTCGAAGTTTTAGGTACTTCGGAACACTGGTGAAGGTAGTGAATTCTATTGTCGCATTGTATTTGGAGAGAGTGAATTCGCATATCTATTTAGGTAATGCTGAGGTACCTGATGTGTATACTCATTAATTATTACCAGAATTCTTACCCTATGTGGCATTAAGTAGTGATCTATATTTTTATTGAATTTCCTCTTTGACAGTAGGAAAAGTAACTTTAGCCTGGCCTGTTTTCGATCATCTGCTAGACTGGGAAGTCGCACAAGACGCACTACTTCTTTTACTGATTCTTCCGAATAGTGTCTTCAAAGGATGAACCTAGTGGCTCTCCCGTGCACTCTTTGAGGCATACTTATTAGCCCAACTTCTGTGGGGTCCCGTATGTTATTCACATATTCCAGAGTATTTAGTTTGCCTTAACCGATAACTTACTATATTAGTGTATGTCAAACTGAGGTTAGGCTGCGCAATGTGAAGGATGCAACCGCAAGAGCATCAAGACTTGGGTGGCTACATAAAACGATAGTCAGAGGCAGTCAAGTGTCTCTGGCTCAGAATGAAATGCTTCACATTTAAAATAGTGGAGTGCTAACTAATGACAATGAAACCAAACAGTGGCGGGCCTTGCTGGAGCCTGGCGATATGACAGCCTCACTTGATTGCGCTACACAAATTCATTGAGTTTTCCATGACCACGATGAAAAGGTATGTGATCCGTTCTGCGAGTTTTTTAACTGTAAAGGTTGCACTATGCTCATTTTCTTTAAAATTCCTTACTAAAACACAAAACCAAAAAATCGATGCAGCTACACACTAGTTGGGTGAAGATGTTGTTAGGTCCGTTCGATTCGCTTGCACCACGTGAACCAGTTCACGAGGTGCTGCACCTTACCATTCGTTTCAGCGGTGCAGCAATGACGACCGCTGAACCCTGCCATTCGTTTCGAAAGGTGCAGAAGAGGTGCAGCACTGGTTCACGATTTTCCTGCACCTCTTTCGCTGACGGTGCCGGCTTGGTGCAGGCGCGCGTGCAGCTGAGCAGACGACGCAGCACTTAGACGTAGGTGGCGTAGGCGCCGTACCCGCCTCTACTAACGCGGTGTGTTTTGCCAAGATGTTTGCGCCTCATGAACTGTCCACATGTGCGGTTCGCCATCGTTCAGTGTTCACTGAACAGTGTAAATTAAGCGAACAGAAATAAGGCCTGCACCTTGTTGGCACATCTTCATTCGTTTCAGGGGTCGCGCTGTGCCTGCACCACTGAACTCGCGCTGCACAATTTCTGAACTTCGCGTGCACAGCCGTGAACCGGTTCCGACTGGTGCAGGTGAATCGAACGGACCTGCAGTGAGGAGACAGTGTAGTTCGTGGTCTTACCTTCCTCCTCTCTCTCACTTCAAGCTCCCACCTCTTGCTACACTCTACGATGCGCGGGTATGCCTTGCCCTGTCTCCTCCTCGGACAACCTTCCTTTCCCGCTGCTGGCTATACTTTACTATGAATGTGCATGTGATAATTTTCACTATCCCCTATTTCTTTGTCATAGATTGTACTATACAACTTTTAAAAAACGGCTCCCTGGGCACCGCCCCTTCTGGGCTGCGTAAATTGGCGTCACCCCCCGAAAATAAACAGCCGAAGCTGAAACTGCAGCCTTTGTACTCCCACGTGCAGCCCCACATGTGGGTGTTTTTTCTCCTCTTGTGAAAAGGTGTATATAGGGTTATGTTATGCATTACCCTAGCTGTACCTTCACCTTCACTTGTTTTGCCCCCCCCTCCCTTATTAAAATATACAAAGCTACGCCATGCTTTCCCCTCTCCCCTTCTTTCCTTATAACCTTCACATCCCCGATGGAGGCGGAAATGCTGTAGGCCCATGTACTCAGATTTGGGTGCACGTTAAAGAACCCCAGGTGGTCAAAAATCCGGAGCCCTCCACTACGGCGTCTCTCATAATCAAATAGTGGTTTTGGGACGTTAAACCCCACAAATCAATCAACCTTCACATCCCACAACTTCACACTAACTTCTCTCTCCTGCCTTTTTATTTACAAGGCTATGCTATGCTATTACCCTCTGTCCCCTTCGCCCTCACTTATCTTCCCCCCCCCCCCCCCTTACTATATGCATGGTTGCGTTATACGCCTCCTCCATATTTACATCCATTTTACCCCACTTTCCTTTATGTTACGCTTACACCGTGGTTTATACACACGCGCCGAGTTTTAAGCGGTACGTCGCCTGCCATGGTCACTGAAGCCTGAAAAGCTGTGCTGTTAAAAATCTAAAATAGGTGTCCGCTTCCCCACTGTGCATGCGCTAACTCTCCCCCTCTCTTCTTCCTGCCAGGTGGCTTAGGTGGCATTGCGTGAGCGCTGCCACCGCTTTATTTCCCCTCTCCCGTTTCTCTCTATCCGCCACATCTGCGCGCTCGTTGCCGTTGTACTTTCCTACGCAACGGCACTTGCAGCGGCGTCGGTAACGTTAGCTGTGTCAGCAACGCAAGCTGTGAAAGCATTTGCGCAAGTAGCGCAGCACCACTGAGCAGAAGAGGGCTCGATCGGGAGGCAGAACGTAAGCAGCAACGGCGGCAAGCAGCACGTACGTTTTGTAAGACGCAACTGCACCCATGCGAAGCAGCGCATGGATTTCACCACGGTGTAAGAATAGTTTGGTTTTCACTTAGCGGTGCGATGAATGCACACGGAAACACCACTGGTAATACGCGCAATCGAGGGGGGAGGTGTCAAACTCTAGGCACAAATGAAACATGCGTTGAAACATACAAATGAAAGACCAATTCAAACACAAGTGAACACCCTAGTTCTAACGGAAGATGGTGCTTTTTTTTTTTAACCATAGGCTGACCAAGATTGACTAACATCAGAAGCGCTATGTGTGAGTTACTGGGTATAGGGCGTGCTCAGAAGTTTAGTCGTCATAAAATTGAGAAAAGTGAACGAATTGAAATATCCCCCAAGCCACCTATATCGGACCTCGGTTAGTTCCATCGTTATCAGCAGCAACAAGGATAAGTTAGTCAAGCATGGAGAGAAACAAACAATAGTTTGAAAGACGACACATTCTACTCGGTCTGCGCAGTCCTTGTTGTTGTTAACGTATTTGCGAGTGTTGGTTTCGTGTGCCTACAGTCGGCAAGGCAGCCTTCGATCTTTTTTGCTATCTGGCCAAGCTTCACGGGGGTGAGGAGTGATGACTCGAAGGCAGCGCGCTAACTACGCTACGCGCTCGCGTGTGCAGCATTCTTTCGAGTTTTCAAAAGGATGACGAAAACGAATGACCGAGTTCGAAATTTATAAAATGTTGAGTGAACTTGCACCAACTTACTGCTGCTTTGAAGTTGTATAGGTGTTCTGTGGTTACCCTGGCTATTGTAGTCTTGATATAGCGATAGCGTTTGTGTCTTGTGCTGTCGTCGCCTCTTGCTTGTTAATTCCCGTTCAGTGCATCGCACCTATGTGCGCTGTGTAGGAACTCGCATTTCTCCCGGCTTCTGTTTTTCACAAATTGGTGTTTGGTTTCGTTTTGTCTACTCAAACGCAGGCGTCAAGTGTGCGCGCGGACTGCGATCTGCAAAGATGCTGTGCTCGCGTTCGATATGCCGGTGTCAGACGGGCCATTTTGATCGCGACTTGGCTCCCAGGGGGCGATTTGGATTTAAGCAGCGACCATTGTTAATAGCAATGATTAGTGCCGCTTCAGCAATAGCTGGGGCAGAGGCGGCGCCAGAACTTCTTTGGAAGTAGGGGGGTTACCTGTTTCTCGAATTTAGCAGGAGCCCAAATCCTGCCCCGAAGCTGCATCTGGCAAATGTGACGGCACCCACTGAAGTGGCGGCTCTCGGCCACTACTGGAGTGACGAAGAATTGAGTGAGTGTCCAAAGCGGCGCAGACCCTATTCTGGAACTCTTCGCTCCTGCTTGACCCCTATCGCGCATACACAAAGGGCTTTGGGGCTCCTATTTGAAAACTTCCTAATAGTTAAGGAATTTGCGGAAGAGACTTTGTTTACAGCATGATTTTTTATTACAGTGATATTGAATGTAAGTGTACGACAAATGACAAGCTTTAAGAGTTCGACATTATTTTGGAAAGAGCCATAACATATTACTGAGATTCAACTTGACTAGTATGCCACTGGGTTATTAGGGGCAGTAGATTAACTTTAAAAATGTGGGATTCCCCTTACATGTACATAAGTTTAAATGCTCAAGCATCTTAAATTTGAATTTCAGTTAGATATGAAAAGCCATGAACTCCAGATCTTATTCTGAGCTGCAGACAACCGCAGCTGCCATTACAGAAGTGTGGCAGTTCGGGCTAGTTGGTATGACATGATGATAGTTATAGCGCAAGAACAGAACGACACGCTCATGTCCTTCTTGTTTCTTTGTCGTTGTTCTGTTCTCGTGCTATAACTATCGTCATGCGATTACAAATTTAGAAGTTCGTAAAGAGGATCAGATGCAAGCTTTAATGATATGGTTGACGTGTTAGCTCATAAAGCATGCTTTATTTGCATCATCCATGTTCACGTTTCCATTGTAGTTTTATATATCTGAAATCTTTATGCCATGCCCTCTCTCATCCATTCTTGGCAATTGTGCTAGCCAGTGCATGGAGGAGAGCATCGAAGGAGCAGAGCCAACAAATGCTGAAAACAACTTTAGATCTTGACATCTTACTGAACAAGTCTACTGACGCTGCAGTTCCTCCCTCGGTGTCACGTGTTTTTCCCCAAGATGCTAAAATTTGTGCACGTTGGTACAGTCTCAAATCTGGGTGTCTTGATGGGAACGAATATGTTTAAATGTATGCTTAACCTTACAGACATCAACACAGAAGATTGCCATATTTCAGCCCTATAGAAACCTTTGTGCAGTTGCACGCTTTATGGCCCGGATTTCCAGAAAGGGTGTTGACATAAAAATAGTACAGTTCAACTGAAATTACAGGAACAACTACTTTTGCAATTAAAGAAATATTAATAGCAGTAAAATTCTGTTGGCCTGTTATCACGGCACAATTTCGCCAGACCTTGTGTTCTATTCATCAGTGTCCTTTCTTGGAATGCACATGTGGCGACACACTGTGCACAAACCGGCACAGCCAGCGTGACTCAACCGCATGCTGCAACGCGCATCCGATAACGTACAGCGCCACCGCTCTTTCATCGGTGGCTGACGTCACCACTGCTGGCTATATAACCCAAGCTACCATGCTTGGTTGAAATATTGTTTCTCTAACTGTTCGAGTGCAGCATCGGCACGCTTGCCCTGCTGTTGCTACCATGTTAATAAACATCGTTACATTTTATGTTGGGATCAGTCCTTCAACGACACCGCATCCCACACCCACATTAAGATATGTTTCGGACAATATGGGTTACCTTACAGTTTGTAATGTTTTAGATGAAGGGCAAGATGGCAACATGCAGTGTTAGGGCTCAGAGATGCAGATAGACATGCAGTGAGGAGATGTATATGTTCTTTCTTGAACTATTCAACTAGTGTGTTCTATGATGTACAGATAGTTATCTTTGCGGGGAATCTAAAGTTGTCACTGGTTTTTAACCAAGTGGGACTGTATATACAAAGACAAAACATGTCAAAGTACACCGCATTTGAACTTGCATTTGCTTAGAGCCTCTGTTTCTGGTAATGAGTGTGCAGTTTAGCATTGTGTTGTGTGCCCTGTCCAGTGTTTTTGCTGTTGATTTACACTGTGGTTATCTGAATGTTTCTAAACACCTGGCCTCGTTGCAATAGTACTTGGTTGCTTGTTGTCACGTTCTTTGCAATGAAACAGGTTTCTTTTGGTTTCAATAGTTTGACATGGACATGTGCTACAGATTCTTATAGAGAATTCTATATATGATGAGTGCTGAATAGATGAGTGCTAATTTCTTATGTACAGGGCATTTTGTTTATGCTCTCCCACTTCATGAAGATGCCAAATAGTAGAGTGGATGTTTGGTTCACTGTTCTGTAGGGAAAGCTGTTACGAGACCACAAGGGTGCTGTAGTTGTACGGCACTGCCGCCAGCATCCGTGACCGCTATCGCAAGAATTGAGACAAAATATCCAGGACGAATTGGGGTCCGAACCTAGGTCCTCTCTGTGGCAGCCCAGTATTCTACCATAGAGGCATGCCGGTGCTCAAAGCTCCGGTGGCCAAAAATCCCTTACAAGCGCTATGTCGGGAAGGAACTGCAAGATGGCGTGGTACAAGAGTGAAATCGCAACCAGGTGTCACAGAATGCGAATTGTATTACCGGACATCACGAAATAAGAATTACCTAATGAGTGGGTCATTGAATGCTTTCAACCCATTACAAAAGGCTCCGCCATTTATCTTCATTGTCCTCAGCCACCATTTTTTTTTTTACTTTGCAAGTGTACTTGTATTGGTAGTCCCAGGACAATTTGCAGCTAATTCTAGAAATGGCAGTCTTCTAGCTTTCGCTGTCACTGTACTGAGATTGCTTGGCAGGCATCACTTTTTTTTATGTGCAGGTATTTTCTGTTACTGCCATTTTGCATGTTGGGATTCCCCCCTTTTTTTTTTGTAATCACATTTTTGAGGGTCTGTACCATATCAAGCTTTCTTTGATGTTACACTTTCATCAGAAAATTTTAACCTGTAAACAGAGTTTGAGGAAGGGTTGATAATTTTTGTAAAATATTTCTGGCTTCATGTTCATTTGTGTATGTAGAGTAACATCTGAAAAAAAATATTTCTCTCATGCTAGCCAACAAGCATGAAAAAAATTTCATTTATTTCTTGCAAAAAATTCTCACGAGTCATTTGCGGGCTATAATGTTGCTGAGGTGAGGTGATATTGTACGCTCTATGTCTCCGGAGGTGCATTTTCGTGCTTGTGTTTTTGGGGCATGCCGGCACAGGCACTTTCGTTCTGAGTGCCTTGTGGTGTCATATAGGCAATGTTGCTAGTACTAAACGTTTTAGAATTTGCCGCCTCAAGGGACCCCACATGCAGACATTTAGAATTTTGAATGAATCCATATTGTTCTTTCTCGCACATGCTTTGCATCATAGGTTATAAGTAGGCTTGTGTGAATAGTAAATTTTAGGTTCGAAATGAATAGCAATTTCAGTCGAATAATTTCAGATCGAATTCAAACGGTATATATAACGTACTATAAGAAAAAAAATGGGCATATTTCTGATTATACATTTAACCTGCATGATATTTAAAAAATTAAATAAAGACACTGCAATGCCTTTTTGTTTTCCAGAGGAAGCGGGAACAACTTTGAATAAAGGAAAAATTTTAAATTCGGTAGAATGCAAGTGATTTCCTGTAAAATGTTCTACCTCTTAAAATTTACTATACTACTAGCTTATAGGCTGGTATAACAAGCTTTTAAACTCAAATGAATCAATGTGAGAGTAATATCTTCATTCAACCATGAGGTAGAGCATCCAAGCAGTGCAAATTTCTCCTGATTACATGGTTTCTTGGCTTAGCACAACTTCACTGCTGTGAAACCACCTTTGCAAAGTTACGTGAAGATTAATATACACCTGAGCCGGCGCTTTCGCGGCTTAGCATGATCGACTGCATTGAAACTACCTTTACAGATGGTTACATGTGGATTAATATGTATCTATTTGTTCGTTTCAAATACCTTGAAATTTGGAACAATTTAAGTTTGAATCAAAGCAAATTTGAATACTGCAATATTTGTTCGAATGTACGAAGCATTCAATTTTTGCACGAGCCTAGTTTTAAAGGCTGTGCTTTTAATTTTATATTCAGTTCCATGTTTAGCACTTGTCATCCTCCTTGTGTCGTTTATTTCTCGCTGCGGTCACACTCTCGCCGTACGGTGCAGTGGTTGTACTTCCTAGCTTATCTATACTGCCCTCCAAGATAAATTCTTTCTTCCTTTTGCATAAAATGTGTTGTTTTTTACTTTTGCAGAATTTGTGGGCCGCCGAATGGGTCAGCCAGCTCATCTGGGCCCTTGGAGGGTTAAACGTGGGTAACCGTGTCTCGAGTGTTGCTATACTACAAGCAAGCACTCTTGTACGTCCAAACACCAACTGATCCATACAGGCGAGCACCCACACAAATGCGACTACTGTGGCAAAGCCTTCAATCAGAAATGCTACTTGGCCACGTGCATATGCATCCATGCTGGCGAAAGATAATACCAGTGCCACGTGTGTCCCTAGAATTCCGCGCAGAAGTCGGCACTTACATGCCTCTTGATAACTCACAAGAGCGGGCAGAATTCACATCAGAGTGCTCACATGAAAGCCGCAACAGAAACGGCAGAGGAGCCATGTTGTATGTGCGTCTCCTTCTAGGGTTTCAAGTGCTGTGCTAGACGTGCTAAGGTTGGAGCTACTTTGTGCATGCCTCGAGAGAAATCTGCAGCTGTGCTGCTTGAATGGCGTAAAGAACACTCGGTAACTCCAGGACCCGTGCAAACAGTACTCAAGCTTAGTGTGTGTTGTGATAAATGTTAAAGACTGGCTTCTGTAGGCACACCTTGAACTGTGTGTGTTGCGCGTGCTAGTTATTATGGGCTCTCATCATTTGTGTGTTTATGCATATTGCAAAGTTGTAATGCATCAGGTATTGCGTGAAGTACTGGTTTATTAATGTTTAGAATTGAGTCATTACCGTGCTTTGAGAACACACCACTTAGTGTTTTTTTGCAAAACGAATGCCTGTTGTCTTTTTTTCTAACTGATGTGTCCTCAGTGTGATGGTGTAGTCACAACATTTATTTCAAAACAGGAGTCCTCTGTATTTCTGTTGTTCTTGACTTTTAGCAGTGAGATTTCTTATGATGTCTTTAACGAGTGGATGTGTGTTTTCGACGTTATTCTGCTCGATGTAGTGGCTTCCAGGTTGTCTTTGCGTGTGATGCCAGCTCCTCTCTATTTTTCGACGAGAATTCTCCTTGAGCCTACTATTACTACAGGCGACTTTTGGCACTCCTTTCGTTAAACGGAGCCAAAAAGAATGTATTTCGTGATGTGTTAATCTTTGCGCACTAGTTGCTTCTCCCAGTTCGCACACATGCTGGCTCTGTGCTGCGTTTGAAGAACCACCTGCTTTTGGTTCAGCAAAAAAATTGCTTTTGACATTTTTGAAAGTATCTTGATAACATTCATTTTAATGCAGAGAACAGAGGTATTCCCTAGTTCTTCATAGAATACTCTGTGATGAAAGCCAGTGGCACCTTTTTTTATTATGACACTTTGCTGCCTTTCTGCTTTCATGCTGTCACTTCACATGTGCACATTCTCATTTATTGTTGCACATCTGATCTATTTTCTGCTTAAGCAAAAGCGCTCATTCCCACATACTTCTGACCAGTTGGCAAGAAGTTGTAGTGTGATAGCCCATCACAAAAGCATGCACAATGCATAAAGCGCCAGAGTGGGAGTAAATATATGGAATTACCCCTGAACCACCCCGCGGTGGTCTAGTGGCTAAGGCACTCGGCTGCTGACCCGCAGGTCACGGGATCAAATCTCAGCTGCGACGGCTGCATTGTCGATGAAGGCGGAAATGCTGTAGGCCCATGTGCTCAGACTTGGGTGCAGCTAAAGAACCCCGGGTGGTCTGAATTTCCAAAGCCCTCCACAATGGCATTTCTCATAATCATGTGGTGGTTTTGGGATGTTAAACCGGACATATTGTTGTAATTATTAGAATTACCCCTGGGGTTCTATATTCTTGTTGATGTATCAGAATATTTTCTACCATAGAACTTTTTGAAATGCAGCAAGTTTTATGCCATAGGCAAGGTTTTTCATTTTGTTTTGTCTGATTGGTTTTTTCGTTTCACTAGTAATCAGAAATTTACTTGAGAAACTGTATAAATTCTTGGGGTGTGGCAATCTTGTATAAAATATTTGCACAAGCAATGTTAGGGTGTGAGTCAGTAGTTTTCATCACTCAGTTCTGGCATATCTCTGTATTTTTATGGTGGTCTTCTCAGAAGCTGCGGCGAGCTATTCCCAGCAAATCGTAATGCCTTTTTTATTGCCTAAGACGCTAGCAAACCAGGCAGGCAAATACACATACACTAAAGCAGGGTGTGTAGAGGCCCTTGAAAA
The DNA here is from genome assembly GCF_043290135.1 of Rhipicephalus microplus. Taxonomy (NCBI): domain Eukaryota; kingdom Metazoa; phylum Arthropoda; class Arachnida; order Ixodida; family Ixodidae; genus Rhipicephalus; species Rhipicephalus microplus. Next base: position 72,669,096 of record NC_134708.1, read on the forward strand.
CCCTTGAATTTGAAAAATGAATTTTTTAAACCCTTGAATGTTCTGGAATTTTTTCCCATCCTTAAAAATCCTTGATGCTGAACACTCCCAATCGACATTGCGGCCTCCTTTATGTGGTTGATGGGCATACCTGCCAAGTCTCCCGGATATCGGCCTGTTATTACATTTGTACGATTGTCAGGAAAATCTCCCGGAAATTGAATTTTCTGTGGGTGATCTGGCTGCACTGATAAAAATGTAGCTCAATCCAACCCAGGCTGTTTGTGAACCCATCGCGTTTTATTGTGAACAAATTTAAGAGGCGTTAATCTAAACATACAGTAGAATCTCAATGATGCAAAACCGTCAGATATAAGAATTCAAGAAATTTCTCAGCCACGCTCCACTATGTCTATTGGACCAAAATTCGAATGTCCTGAGCTCTTTTCCTCATCGCAATGGGTCGTATGAACTTTAGTGCCGGAACCATAGAACGAAGGCTCAAAGCAGCACGCTGAAAGCTTCGGAAAGGCACACGCAGCTAGCGCACGCACCGTCAGAACTGCAGTTATCATTTGCCACAACTGCTGTGGACTAAACCCTGGTCGCTCTTGGCACGATTATGTGTGGCGAAGACGTTATAGAACTATGAAAGTGCATGCGCCTTCAACGCTCGACCAAATAAAGTGATGTTGCATTCCACAAATGCTGTGGACGAAATCGCGGCAGATGTGATTATAGATGGCAAAAACGACATGATCTTAAAGGTACATGCACTGGCTGCACATAAAGATGGAAAACGAAACTATCGGTTTCCGCAACCGCCGCGTGCGCAACTGCTGTTGCAGACACGGCTAACACAGCGGTAGAGGGGATAAAGATGTAAAAAGTGCTAAAAGCGTTTTAGTGTTCCTTTCCAAAGAATAAGTAACCTTGTTCCTGTCAATCTGGGTACTATGACTATACTTAGACGTTAAGCTTTCAGTCAGCCTTAAGTGAAGCTTCAGCCCGCGCTTTCCCGGCAACCGACCGCACCATCCCGTCCATTCGCATGTGTCCCAGGAAGATGTACGCGAGTTCTTTTGACAAAAATAGATCTTGCTAGTTGTTTTGATGTTGAAAATTTTGAGAGATACAAGTGTATATGTTCGCTCCCTTTTGAGACTCGGACTTTTTACTGTAGTTGGTAAACCCTACGCTCGGGTGTTCAGCCACTACAAGTTGGTACGAGACAGCGCAACACCGATGTTTATGTAAAAACAATAAGGAGAACCAAGAGTGAACCCAGGAAATCAGGAGGCCCAAGCCAGTTAATGCCAGCCCAGACGGTGATATGCAAGAAAGTGGAGCTAAGGACATGGGAGGAAGAGGCAAGGAACATGCAGGGTTCAGCATGGAAGATTGAAACCAAGACAAAGTAAAAGAAAACGAGCAAAAGAAATTGTATTTTTTGTAAGTCAGGTGTTTGTAAATCAAGACTGAGTCTGAATATTTATCTGTGTACTGTGTTGTATGGTTTTGTACAATATGTCACTTAGTTCCTCGCTCGTTCCCTTGGAGGTGGTTGACAAGTGGTGGTGCTCTCTGCATTGCTTTTTTTTCCCTCTTCTTCAAAATTACTATTTGACAGTTAGTTGCTGTATTCATTTTTTTTTGTTCAATTTAGTAGCCTGCTGGTTCAGTGCAGCAGCCAGGTCATTGTTTGTTGTTTTATTTTTATTATTTTAATACTAAATTTTGCCCACACACATCTTCCATTCTGTCAACATCTGTGGCCGCCATAACTATAGTGTACAAAAAATGCAATGTTAATCGTATAGTAATAATTGGTAGGGTTTAACTCATATATGCCCAAACTTAGGGAAATTAGCTAAACTAATTTATTTCCCCAAAATGATTGCTTTTACGACTCAGTAAACAGAATAAGGGTCTTATTAAAGAAAAAAAAACTCTTACGAACAATGGTTTTGGAGCCATCCTATACGTAGAACACCAATGTTCGAGACACCGCAAACAAAAAATACATTATTAGCACCTATCACCGTCACACAAAAATTACTGCACACCCAGTAACTAACGAACGATCGACAAAAATATCAGCACCATGGAGAACAGCTTGAGTCTATATTAATTATATATATATATATTTTTTTCGGTATGGCACTCAGCTACACACACGTGAAATAGCCATTTTGTGACTGCAAGCACATGGCTGTTTGTAGCCCAGCGATCACCTAGACTTGCATGTGATGAGGACAGGGCATCATAAACACACCTTAGGTGGCACTAGCTTTTTTACACAAAAAAAACATTCAATTTACTCTGAAAAGTATCAGCGTCCTACATGTAGGGCATCGTGCATATACAGGTTAATGTGCCAAAACCACCATATGATTATGATATCTGCTATAGTGGAAAGCTCTCAAAATTTCGTCCACCTGGGGTTCTTTAATGTGCACCTAAATGTAAGCACACACTTTTCCATCTCAATTTTTCATCTTAATCGAAAATGCCGGCGCTGCAGCCGGGATTCGACACAATGTTAATCGTACTGAATACTTCAGAATTTACTTCATCAAGGCAAATGTTTGTGATACATTTGTGTAGGCATATATAAGAAAACTCCGGTGCATCTCCACTTTTCTTGATCACACACAGGCTTAAATACAGATTATATAGTTGCATTTTTTTTCAGAAATTTATGTGAACATTTTTGTCATAGTTCTGTCTTTCCTCTCTTGGTATTGTTTTTACCCTTTAATCCTAGTATAGTGTAATTGTACTTGCTAGCTTCATATCTTGCCCTTCAATAACTCTTGTCATTTGCTACAGATTCACGATTTTTTGTCACACAGGCTTGGCTGCTGTACGCCATCGCCCCGGCCGGCCACCTTGTCTGGGATCTCCCACAAGAGAGCATTTGTTCGAGTGTCAAATGTGTGGCTATACTGCTAGACACAAATCTGATGCACACAGACACCGAATTATTCATACAGGCGAGCGTCCGTTTAAATGTGACTCATGCGGAAAGACCTTCAACCGGAAGTGCAACATGGTCGCGCACATTCGCATCCACACCGGCGAGAAACCTTACCAGTGCCACATCTGTCCCTGGAATTCTGCATGGAAGAACAGGCTTAAATTCCACTTGAAAACTCACAAGAGTGTGCAACATTTGCCTCATGGTGCACATGTGAACCCTAAGACAGAAGGCTGACAAGACACGTGATGCATGCATTTTGTTTTGTGGCTTCAAATGCTGTACCAGAAATACTAAAGTCAAACCTACCTTGTTCATGCTCTAGCGAAATTCGTAACTATGTTGCTTGAATGGCATAAAGAACATGCATGACTCCATCACATGTACAAGGACTGTATCAAGCTGATTGGATGATATGGTGATTGTTGAAGGCTTGTTCCTGTATATGCACATTTGACTCACTGTGTGGAGTGTGCTAATGATCATGTGCTTCCATGTGTTTGGGCACATGTGCATCCATGTGTTTGGGCACACTGCAATGTTGTAATGCACCAAGCGATTTTTGAAGTACTGGTTTGTTGAGGTTTAGGATTGAGTCAGTATTGTGGTTTGAGAATAAGCTGCTTCGTGTCTTTCCCAAAAGCCAATGCCTATAATTTGTGTGTGTGTGTTTAGAAAGAGCAAAAGCCTATAGTTTTTAACTGATGTGTACTCTGTGTGATAAGGATTTATGTGCTCGTGCGTTAGTAAAATTATGATTCCTTAAAATTTATTTCAAGACAGAAACACTGTATAATTCTACAATTCTTTACTTGTTAGCAGTGAGGTTTTAAATGTCTTTAAAGGGACACCAAAGGCAAATAATAAATTGACGTTCATTGTTGAAATAGCGGTTTGAGAACCTCGCAGTGCTGCTTTTGTGCCGTGGAAGTGCTTATTTTGAAATAAAATGCTTTAGTCATCGCGTTTGCGCACTTAAAACATTATCCGCCTGAAAGCAATCTTTCTGACATCCCTGTTGCCATGCCTAACGTTGTCCGCTTTACCGCACGGCCACCGAAACTAGCAGCAGCAGAGGGAAAGTAGTGCGAGCCACAGCAGCAGCAATGGTTATTGAAAAATTTCCTGCTTGCTTGGTTCAACTGGGCTCCGCAAGATGGCAACACCTATCCAGCTTAACCAGGCGAAAATAGGACTTTTGAACCACTCACACCATTCCCCATAGTAACGCCAGGCGGTTCTTTTTTCTCCGAATCAAATCGATACGGACAAACAGCATTTTATTACATGTTGTAATGCACGGAAAGATTTTTTTTTTTACCGCAGCTGATTTGATAATCAGTGATTAATTGTAGGAAGACGCTCTCACGACATTGGGATCGCTTTGAAAATGTCCCACTTGCGGCGTATGTGGTGTCGTACATCTACGCTAATTTCTCGATTAGTAGAGCCCTGTTGTTTATAGTATTGACGTGTTAGACATTCGCAAACATTGATCTTTCACTCTGATGTAAATTGTTATTTTCCTTTAGTGTCTTTTTTTAATGAGTGGATGCATGCTGTTACTATCTTTCTTGACGCCAATTTTCTGTATCGAGCATTACTGCAGTCGACTGTCAACACACCTTCTGTTAAACGCTATTGGAAAACGCAGAATTTAACTGGTGTTAAATGGAGCCAAATAGGACGTATTTTATCATGTGTCAATTGTTTAGTATGAATTGCTATATTTTATGCCACACGCATGCCGTCTCTTTGCTGGGTAACAAGCATCTCCTGGTTTTGAGTTGTGATGAAGTGTGGGAATTTTTCACGAGCCTTGCCATGTTTCACTCATTACACGCTAAGCCAACTTTGAGCGTTCTTGTTTCTTGAGAGGTCATTAGGATTTAAAGTGCTCATGCAATAACAAACATTTTCCCTCGACACTTCTTAAACAATTTGTTATTATTCGTATTTGTGTGTTGAACAGAGTTTCTCCATAGTTCATCATAGAATGCTCTATGCAGAATTCAGTAGAACCCGTTTTGTTATGACACTTGGCTCTCTTTTTCTTTTCTTGCTGTTCTCTTATATGCATACTTTCTGATTCATAGTTACACTTCTGATCCACTGTCCTGCTTGGAAAGATGCACATATTCGTGTATACATTCGACTGGCTGGCAAGAAGTGTCAGCGTAATAGCCCATCTTAGAAGCAAACATAACTGGTGAAGTGCCAAAGTGTGGATGGATATAGAGAATTACACCCACTGCTACCTTCTTGATGTTTCAGAATGTTGCTCGTTACAGAACCTTTGGTAATGCTGCAAACGCAAGGCTGTAAACATTTCTGTTTTCTTTCGTTAATGTTCTCTTCAAGTCTGAATTAATGATTGGCACAAAGTTAGACAGTGAGAGGGTGGTTTTAATTACCTGTTTGGGGCATGGCAATGCCTTCTTACATTCGTCTACGCTCCAGCTGTAACAAGCTATTCACAGCTGATGTAAATGCCATTTTTATTGCTTAAAACACTAATAAAACCAGACAATATAGAAAGCATAAAAAATGCAAGGATTTATAATAAGTTATTTCACTTTCTTTGACTGATTGGTCGAACTTTTAATAGATGCAGACAATGCTCTTTTAGTTTTCTCTTAGACAATAGTCTTGAATGCATTTGTAAGGCTTAACTGGTTCTGTAGTGTGGGAAACGCTGAATTGTAAACCAGTAGCAATGATACACAGTATTGTGACACTGGACGAAGTGGCAGACATCAAGCCGTCTTTGTTTCTATTGTGTTGTGTTTGAATCGCAGTAAGGTAGAGAGGTGGGAGGGTTAGAAACGATGCATGTTGCAAAAAAAAATCAACATGAGCAAGACAGAGCACAAGATGAGAAGGGCACAGTATGAACTCTGCCAAGCAAATGAACTTTCACAGCGAAAGCTATTATGAGATCACAACGCGGGTTTCGCGCAGCCCCGTAGTTGTCTTCCGTCCCCGCTGCCGGTGTCTGTAACCACATAACGCGAAATTACAAAAGAAACCTAGTACCAATGCCACAGTGGGGCTCGAACCCGAGTCCGCTCGGTGCCAGCCCAGTATTCTACCACTGAGCCACGCCAGTGCTTGGGACTTGGCAAACTTGCCTTAGCAGGCTTGATGTCAGGAAATCAATTGCATTAATAAAACTTATAAAGCATTTTAAAACAGCAAAAAAACCAGTTGTCGCACAATGCGAATAGCATAATTAGTGGGTCATCCAATACTCCAATCCATTACAAAATCTTGTTTTTATTCACCTATTGATTGTGGCAGATAACCACTTCAGGCATAATTCCTCATCATTGTCAGCCACTGCATGGATAATTGGCACAAAATTCCTCACAATAGTTTAGTGGATAGCACACTTCTCAGAAAAATGATGAAAAATAGCATGGCGAATGTCGGCCTACTACCATAAAATTTTTATTATTAATGCCGTAGTGGGCATCTAGCAAATATGCTTGCAGCAGTTACCCAATGAGTGTTTTAGAAACGCTCTGAAAGGCTGCTCTTCTAGCTTTCGCTGTGACTGTGCTGCGCCTTTTGCGCACGCCTGGCGTTTTTTTTATTGAAACAAACTTTCCTTTTTTTGTTGAGTTAAATTTTTGTTTCAACCCACTTCAACTGTTTGGCAGCACGTGTACTGTGTCTTTCTCTCCATGTGCTTTGTCTTGTGTGTGTTGATATTTTTACATGTGTTGAAATTATTGCGTCTCATGCTTCCCTGCAAATAGTTCACTTTCCACTACGTCCAAAGTGCTTAGATATTTCAGTTGTTGCTGGATGAATGCGCAGTAACGAGTTGTGTCTGATTTCTCTGCTGTACCTTAACTACTTCATTACAGTATTAGGAAGAAGAATTTTTATCAGAAACCACATTATGGTATTATTTATTTTAAAGATATCAAACAAAAGGATACTTCTGTTGGGGCATTCGCAACATTACAAGGGAGGTGCTAGCTTAAAAATCTCCCATATTACTCAAGAAATACCACTTGCATTTTCATTGTGTATTTCGCTACCATAATGGTCGCAAAGCAAGCACATAGGGTGAGCGTCTTATCCCATACCTGTATCTCAATCCCTCGAGTTGTCGTGCCGATTCTCATCTGCTGGCATGAGCTCTCTCTGAGTGGCTATTGAGAAAGCTGCTGTAAAGGTGACATACAGTATAGTTGCCCGTACATTGCTTGCGCAGATGCAGTATTAATCATGCTGAATACTTCAGAATTGACTCCACCAATGAAAGTGATTATAATACACTTGTTTCGGCATGTACTGTAAAACCTCGTTGATTCGTACTCGCGGGGAACTAGAGAATTCCTAGCATTAAGCGGACTTCGAATTAGTGGGCAGGTGCTAACCAGAAGAACCAGAAAAAGCCTCCTCTGGACTCGTCGCGAACCAGGTGCTACTACACGTTTGGGGCTGGCGATTTCGCTAAGTTCGTGGAGCCTTGAACAGCAAACGGAATTAGTTCATCAGCCATCGATATGCCAGAAACAAACACCGGCATGCATTTATGTGAGCAGTGAGGTCAAAATATATGGTGCTAGTGCTCCAAAACATATTTATTTACATATTAGAGTTAACACAATCAAAAAAAGTAATTGGGGCCTTCTCTACATGTTCTCCGTACTAAAATGAGGTTAATTTGACAACAATCCAAAGTTTGCATTTGCTGCATTTCTTCTTGTGCGACCCCGTGAGCATTGTTTCTGGCTTGCCCTAAAGCTTCAGTACAGCGTGTGAAACATAATTTGCTAAGAAATGCTGCTGTTCATTGTTGTGGATCTATAGTAGACTTATTTTGGTTTGGTTTCGCAACATATTGTGATCTTCTGGGTCGACTTCTGCCTGAAGTGACGAAAACCGGGGGCTCCCTGTTTGCGTTAATTGTTGTGGATACTGAACTGTTCTAATTATCGAGACCTTTTCCCCATAGAAATACAAAGGGCTCTGCCGGGACCACGGAGCAATTTGCATTACCAGAGTTCAGACTAACGAACTTCTACTCGAAATTCACAAAAAAATTTAGGTGTACTCCAGTGTTCTTTCTTACGTGTAGACTGTAACAAGGGGTATATGAGTTGTGTTTCTTCAAGCAGCTATAAAATGTTATTGTCACAATTTTATCGTTCCTCACTTTTCACTGTCACTACCCTTTAGCCCCAGTGTAGAGTAGTTGTAATAGCTGGCCTCCTTTCAATAACAAGTCTGTCGTTTGCTTAAAAATGTACCATTTTGCATTGTGCAGACTCTGCTGCTGTACGCCATCAACCAGGACAGCTGCCTCATTCGTTCGCTGCCACAGAAAAGCGTGCACGCAAGTGTGTTGTGTGTGGCTACACCACACGTTACAAGTCTACCATGTTGAGACACCACATGATACACACAGGCGAGCGCCCGTACAAGTGCACCTTCTGCACCAAAGACTTCATTCTCAAGTCCAACTTGGTCAAGCACCTCCGCGTCCACACCGGCGAAAGACCTTACCAGTGCCACGTCTGTCCTTGGAATACTGCATGGAAAAACGAGCTTGTTCGCCACTTGAAAACTCACAAAAACAGGGAACATTCGCATCGCGATGCATGCATGTGAACCGTAATCGAAAAGCCCGAGGAGGCAAATAGTGCGTGTGTATCGTTCTGCGGCTTCAAGTGTTGTGCCAGAAGTGGAAAGGTCGACGCGACATTACTTATGCCCCCATTGACGTCTGTAACTGCACTGATTTACTTATTGGATGTTATAATGAAGTTTTAAGACTAGCTCCTGCAGGCATGCATTGGACTAAGTGTGTTGCACATTGAAGTGATCAGGCACCCTCATATGTGGGTTTATGCGTGCTGCAAAGTTGTATTGCATCAAGTAAGCATCGTTTTGTTCATGTTTAGGATTGAGTCATTGCTGTGGTTCGAGAATAAGTTACTTTGTGTTTCTTTCTCCAAAAGCAAATGGCTGTTGTTTTACACTGATATATGAAGAGTGGCAACTAAATATGAAGGATTGAAGGGATTTCCTTGGTGTAACGCAAGCTCGGAAAAACTACTGTGTTTGGGCATGTACATCGCTGTGGAGGAATTAATCAAAGGGCATCTAACAGCCAAAGAACCAAGGCTTTCACGTACGGAGGCAGTCTCGTGTGACACACTAGTTGTGCACCGAACGACAGAGTTATCTCACCAGCAGCTACTAATGCTGGTCTTAAGCCCTCGCTTAAAAATATGCTGGCAGCAGTGCACGACAAAAGAAGAAAGCAAGGGCAGAAAAACTCGCACATAGTTTTCAGGATTACACAAACGTACTGAATGTTGATGCCGCTCGACACGTGAGACACCATTACACCATATGACCAGCGACTAGCCACGGGCAACCTATTACTGCAGCCACCGTAAAAGCGGCCTCAGCCTTAGAGGCAGAAGAAGCCGCCATCGCACTGGCCACCTCAGTTCAAGCCATAGGTCGGCAAAAACTTTGAGCTCGCTCGGGCTCGCTCATGAAACGCACCTCGCCCTTAGGGCTTACTCGGACTCATACTCGCCAATGTCTTTCTCAAGTGGACTCAACAATCACTAAAGCTTGCCTCGATTGAATTTGCTGACTCAAATTCGGTAAAATATTGGTTACTTGGGCTCACGGCTCTGTCTTATTCTGAGTGAGTCCGTTAGTGTACTATTAGCTGTTTCGTCCAAGGTGTCCATGCTTTTTAATACTGATATCACTTAATCGGTGCTCTACGTGGGGCTTTTGATCTCTTATCTTTAAATAGGAGTAATGAGTGGTCGCAATACTAAGAACCTTTTTATTGAATGAGATGACTCGCACAAAATGTTTTTAAACAGAACTTTGCTCTCAAAAAGATTGAGGGAGGTTGGAGCCACCTCTGCCCCTCCATAGCTCGTGCATTTGTTCAACTAATATTAAGTTAACGGATGAACGTAACTGCGTTGATGTGTGAGTAGACATAATAAGCATAAATGTGAGCCGATATAAAGCTGTTAGTTCAGCCGAAGCTGAGTAAAAAGGAAGAGAGGTCAGCAAAACAATTTAGAGCTCACTCAGACTGGCCTGGGTAATATATGTCCCCTTGAGTTTCAAAAAGTATGAATTGCTGGCAAGTCCGTGACTCATATTAGCATGGTGGCACACAAAAGAACAGTAATACTCAGAAGGGAACACGAAACACAGCACAAGCTATCAACTTAGAGTTTATTAAGACAACATACATGAAAATCAGCGGTTAGATGAACATGTTTAAAAAATAAAGAGAACATGAACATACAAAGATTGCCTCAATAATGCACTTCCAGAAAGGAATCGACTGCGAGCAACGTGAGCGAAACCTTCGCTCGCGTTTCTTGCTACCGAGTTTGACTTGCTGGAAGTGCGTCATTAAGACAATCTTCGTCTCTCCATTTTTAAACAAATTCTGAGTTGATAGTTTTCACAGTGTTTCATGTTACTTTTTATGTTCTATCATTTTTTTTGTGCGCCACTGTGCTAATAAAACTGAAAGACTCACTCGGACTCGTACTCATCAAAGTTTTCCTCAACCAGACTTAACTCGGATTCAGACAAATTTTTTCTCCATCTGACTCGCTTGAACTCAAACTCGCCAGAATATTACTCACCTAAACTCACTCAGATTCATAGTCACAGCTCGATCTCAGTCTTAGCGAGTAGATTCATGAGTGAGTTTGCCAAACTGTGGTTCAGGCAACTAACTGCATCTTGAGTGGCTCAAAAAAGACCCTCACGAACTTCACGATGGACTGTGTTGGGTCTCTCGCGGCTAACACCCCAAAATTAACAAACCAAGTAGTAAGGTAAAACTTGCACGTGTGCCCGCTCACACAGCAAATCTGGGTTTGAGAAGGCCCACCCTGTAGCCACAGGATTAATCAATCGGAATAGAGATCCCTCTCCACCCTGAATCTCACATGAAGGGATCACCATGTGTAACAAAATTACCGCTTATCACAGAGAGAACCGCAAAACATACACGGCCCCACATACAGACCTCGCAATGGAACAGGCTACGATCTGGAGGCAAATCCAAACAGATTCTTTTCTGAGGCCTCGTCGGCTGCGTAAAATTTACCTGGAAGACATTTGACCAATCTGCCGACATTGCAGCTGCATGAAGGCTACCCAAAATCACATTCTTCGGGAATGCGAGGGCAACCCACAACCAAAGTACAATGCTGCCAGCTTCCTCCCTGCGGTGGTCGGGTTCTAGCCACCACCCATCGAACCATTGGCAGGCTAAATTCTACGACCTCGTTGTGCCGCTACTAAAGTTGTTTCCATCTATCTTCTGTTCTGTGTGATGGCCTGGTCTTAACATTTGCACTAAAGTCTCGTACATGAAAATAAGCTCGTTATATCCAAAAATTCGTTATAAAGGTATATTCCTAACACTTTACCTGTTATTTACTTTGTTGTAACCGATATTTTGTTACATCTTTGTTCGTTATATCGAGGTTTGAGTGTACTTCAAGCAAAAAATTCTTTGTATGTATACCTACGATTCCTTACTTGCAGCAGCGAGATTGCTTGACGACGTCCCTAACGAGTGGGATGCACACTGTTATTAACCTTGTTTTGCTCTACTGAGTGGATTCCAAGATGTTTTCACGTGTGATGCCAGGCTTTTCACTATTTTACGGGTCTACCACTTCTATAACTGACCATCAACACACCCATTGTTCAACTCAAAATAAAAAGACATATTTCATGATGTGCTAATTTTTGTGTACCATTTGCTACATTCCATGTCACATTCCTGCTATCTCTATGCTGAGTTTAAAGTACCACCCGATTTTGTGCTAAAGTGAACAAGTGCAAGCACTTCTCATGAGCCTTGCTAAGTTTCGCTTATTGCAGGCTCAAGTGAGCCATGAGTGTTGTGGCCGTTGTTTCTTGTGCTATCACTATCATCATTATAAGATCCTACAATAATGAAGTTCTACCTTTGAGGCTTTTCATTTGTCTTGATACTATTTTTATTACTGTGGATAACAGAGGTATTCTTATAGAATGATCTCTGTAGAAGTTGGCGGCACCTATTTGATTACGACACTTTGCTCCTTTTCTGTTTTCTTGCCATTCTATTATATGTGTACACTCAAACCTCAGTATAACGAACCTGCATATAACGAATTATCAGTTATAGAAAAGTAAACGAAGAGAAGCTTTGTCATAGATATAGTGCTGAAAATATGTGTTTATAACAAATTTTTGGATATATGAGACTATTTTCATGGCTGGTGCGACTATTATATAAGGAGGTTTGAGTGTACTTTCTCATGCATGGTTGCACGTCTGATACATTTTTCTGCTTTAGAGAAAGTGCACATTCGCACGTCCTTGGGACTAGTTAGCAAGAAGTGTCGATGCAATAGCCCATCTCTAAAAGGAGAAATAATGCGTCAAGTGCAAAAGCAGCGTGGTTGGATATAGTGAATTACCCCCGTGTGGTACCCTCTTGTTAATGTTTCAGAATACCCCTAGGGGCATTGAAGAAACTTTGGTAGGGCAGCAAACGCTATGCTGCAGACGAGATTTCTCTTTTTGCTTTGGTTATTAATTGGCTCTTTCACTACACTGGGCCTCACAAATTGACTTCAAGAACTGTACAAATCAAAATTAGTATGGTAATTCTGAATTAAAGATTGCCGCAAACAATGTTAGAGAGTGAATCTGTAACCTGTGGCTTTCACTGCTCATTTGTGGCGTGCAATGTCTTCTAAGTGCAGAGCACTTTGAGAGGTGTGACTGTCGTATGCAATCATATGTTGTGCTCATGTGCTGTCGTCGCTTGGCGTAATGCGGGCGAAACCACAGATAGCATAGCCAGCTCTAACCTACTGATTGTGTGTTCGTGCCAAGGAGAAGTCTTCTTTCTCATGTCCTTTGAGTGCCTTGATGTCGATATTAAGTATGGAGATTTTCAGGGGCTCGGGCTGTCATATGCTATAGTATGTTGTCAGGTGAAGCCACGCATAAAAATTGAAAAAGAGGAAGCAAGTGAGAAATAGAAAGAGAGCGAGGCTGTCCATTTTCACACTTCCGTCGCGCTTGGTGTGAGAAGCTACATTAATTTTAATATATGGTAGTCTTCTCAGAATCTGTGCTAAGGTATGCACAGAAGATGGGAACGCCTTTTTTTTTTTTATTGCCTAACACACTAGCAAACACGGCAGTGAAATAGACAAAGAACAAATGCTAGGCTGGTTTCCTCGTAGGTATCATGCACTTCTAGGTATTGGTTAAGCTATCAACAGATGCAGATTATGTTTTTTTTTTCTTCTTAGGGAAGGGAAGAGTCTGAAATGCACTTGTAAGCATGATTTGTTGTGGATCGCAGACAACGCTGAATGCGAAACCTGCGGTAACAAGGGGCAGTGTTGTGACGTGGGACGTAGCAGCCAACTTCAAGCTGTCTATTTTTTCTATCGTATTGGGTTTCACTTGTGATGCTTCATGTCCAAGTGCAAATTGCTCACTTCATATTGCGTCTGAAAAGCTGAGATTCCTCTGTCTTTGTTGAATGAATGTGTCATAACGAGTTCCTTTGGATTCCCCTGCTTAACCTTAATTTCACGTGAGCTCCAGCATACATTAAAATAATTTTTATAAATGCCCACATTATGAAATTTTTTTGCTTCAGAATAATAAGCAAGAAAAAAAGGTGCTTGTGCTGGTGCATGTGCAACCTTAAAATTATCTTTCAGGGAGGCGCTTGTTTTGAGATCTCCCACAATGCTCAATTAACACCGATTACATTTCCATTGTGTATTTGACTACCCTCAAAGAGCAGGCACAAATCAGTGCAAGATGAGTGTCTTATACTATACAGCTGGATGTCTTGGTGTACAACGCTAACTTACTCGCTGGCATGAGCTCTGTGCGAGCGACTATCGAGAAACCTGGTGTAAATGAGAAAGTCTATCAACATCCTGTGTGGCTATTTTGACAGTAATGTACAAAAAGGCAAGGTTCATCGTACTGAATACTTTGGAATAGACTCTATCAATGTAAATCAATGTGACACCCTTGTGTAAGCAAACTTAGGCAAATTAGTGTGTACCTCTAGTGTTCCTTCTGACGTGCAGACCGATTATGAGAGTGGTGTATTTTTAAGCAGTCATAAAACATTTTTGTCATGATGCTATCGTTCAATTTTCACAGTCGCTACCTTTTACCTCCGGTGTAGAGTAATTTGTACTAGCTAGCCTTTCTTCAATAATGAGTCTGTCATTTGCTAAAATTTCACCATTTTGCATCACGTAGACTTGACTGCTGTGCGTCATCGTCCTGGCCAGCCAGTTCATCTGGGATTTCCCACGAAAGAGTGCACGTTCAAGTGTCGTGTGTGTGGTTTTATTGCAAGATACAAATCTATTGCGCTGAGACATCAGATGACACATACTGGCGAGCGCCCACACAAATGCGACTCGTGCGGGAAAACCTTCAATCGTAGGAGCAACTTGAACACGCACACTCGCGTCCACACCGGCGAGAGACCGTACCAGTGCCACCTCTGTCCCTGGAATTCTGCATGGAGGAGTCAGCTAAGGCGCCACTTGGAAAATCACAAACGCATAGAACGTTTACGTAAAGGTGCACATATGTGATCCGTAAGCTTTCGAAAGGCTGTGCTCGAAAGATAAGATTTCGAAAGACATGTGCTCTTATCTGTCTGTTTATGCGTGCTGCAATACTGTAATGCGTAGAGTAATTTGTGAACTACTTTTTTTGTTGATGCTTAGGATATAGTCATCACTGTGGTTTGAAAATGAGCCACTTTGTGTTTGTTTTGCTCAAGCGAATTTTTGTTTTTCACTCATGTGTGTGTTGTGTGACGGTCTAGCCTTAATGTTTATTTCAGGACAGAGACCCTCTGTACTTCCAGGACTCTTACTTGTAGTAATGAGATTAATTATGATGTCCTTAATGAGTGGGCACGTGCTGTTATCAACTTTCTTTTGCTCAAATGAGTGGCTTGCAGGATGTTTTTAACATCATGGTTTCACGTGTGATGTTAGCTCCTCCCTGTTTTCCAACAAGTATACTCCTTGGCTCTGCTATTATCGTAGGCAACTGTAAACACACCTTTTGGAGAACAGAGCCAAAGAGTATCATGCATTAATTTTTGTGCACGAGTTGCTATATTCGATGTTACATGCATTCTGTCTCTATGCTGGGTTATAAAGACCATTTACTTTGGTTTCAAGATGAGGAAGTGTGGGAATATATCACGAGCCTTGATATGTACCGTTTATTGCTGGCTAAGTAGCCCTGATTGTTGTAGCCGTTGCTTCTTGGGATATTATTAAGATTGCGATGTGCTCCTACATTGACGAAATTTTGCCTTTGAGACTTCTAACATGTCTTCATACGATTTTTTTTAATGGGGAGATGTGAAGTGCTCTGTAGCTCATCATAGAATGCTCTGTACAGTAGTGAACCTGTTTTGTTCTGACACTGTGCTGTATTTCTGTTTTCCTGTCGATCTGTTGCATGTGTTTGTTGGCACTGATTGTTGCACTTGTGCTCCATTTTTCTGGAAGAAAAGCGCACATTTGCAAACACACCTGTTGCACACACTTAGTTGCACACACCTAGTTGCACAATGCACACCTAGTTGGTTGAAAGTGTCAGTGTACAAGCCCATTGTGAAAGCATACATAATGAGTCAAGTGCCAAGGCAGGGGTGGATACAGAGAATTACACCTCTAGGGCTACCTCTTTGTTGACATTTCAGAACACTCGTGTTTGCATAGCGTGTGCATAACAACAAATTTTAAGCCTTAGATAAAGTTTTTCATTTTGCTAGTCTTCAAGAATGGTGTTCCATAACTGCACAAATTATTGTGGCATGCCATTTTCTGAGTTAGAAATTGGCACAAACAACATTAGAGAGCAAGTAACTGGTCTTTGTTGCTCGTTTTTGGCATGGCAAATTTTTTTTTATGGTGGTCCAAACAGAAGCTGTGACAAGGTGTTCATAGTAGATGGAAATGTTAATTTTTATACCCTAACTTGCAAACAGACAAGTAAATAAAAAAAATACTTGGCTGGTTTTTTCGTATGTGTCGTGCTCTTTGGCTGATTGCTTGAACCATTAATAGATGCGGGCTGCTTTCTTTTTATTACTTCTAAGGCAATAGACCTAAAGGCGTTTGTAAGGAAGAGTTCATTTCGCGATATCGAAAACGCTCATTGAAAAACCAGTGGCAACGAGGCACAGTGTTGTAACATAAGACAAAGTGGCGAACACAAGCTTGCCTCTATTTCTATTGTGCTGTGAAAAATCATTGTGCTTCATATTTAACTGCACTTTCTTTTTCGACTGAATCTGAAGTCCTCAGTTCATTATATCATCGTTGGATGAACTCGCTATAAATAGTTTTGCTTCATTTGCCTTGCTGCACCCTAACATCTTCACGATGTGAGCTTCAGTGTTAGTAAAAGGACTTTTTATAAAAACCACATTATGATGTTTTTTTCTGCTTTAAAATTGTAAACAAAGAAAAGGGTGCTTGCGCAGGTGCATGTGCAGCCTTACAGTTATCCACGATGCTGGTAATAGCCTGCAGATCTGCTGCAATTCTTCAATGAACACCAACTGCATCTCCTTCGCGAATATTTCACTATCCTTAAGGAGCAGCCATGTATCCGTAGCAGCTAATTGCCTTATCCCACACAGCTGGATGCCTTGGACATCAAGCTAACTCTCATTTGCTGGCATAATCTTTGGCTATTGAGAAACCCGGTGTCAATGAGACATTCTGTCAAAATCTAGCATGGCCGCCTTAACGATTGTGTGCAAAGATTCAACATTAATCATACTGAGAACTTCAGAATCGACTCCACCAATGAAAATCGTCGTTATACGCTTGTGTAGGCATAAAAAAAATTTGGGGTGTACGCCCAGTGTTCTTTCTCACATGTGGACTGCAACACAGGTTATAAGAATCGCGCTTTTTCAAGTGGTTACATGAATGTTCTTGTCATAATTCTGTCATTCCTCACTTTTCACTGTCACCACCTTTCAACTCCAGTGTAGAGCAGTTGTAATAGCTAGCCTCCTTCCTTTGACCTTCAATAACAGTTTTGTTATTGCTAACCGGTTTAAACCTGGTTAACCTCTCTGCCTTTGCTTTCTTTTTTCCCTCTGTAGTTGCGTGCTAATTATTCACCATTTTGCATCACGCAGACTTGGCTGCTGTATTTCATCGCCCTGGCTACCAACCTCATCTGGGATCCACCGCAGAAAAGCACGTGTTCCAGTGTGTCATATGCGGTTACACTGCTAGCAAGAAATACGATGCACTGAGACACCAAATGATACACACGGGCGAACGACCGTACAAATGCGGCTATTGCGGCAAAGGCTTCTATCATAACGGCCACTTGACCGCGCACGTTCGCACCCACACTGGCGAGAAGCCCTACAAGTGCCACCTCTGTCCCTGGAATTCCACGTGGAAAAAGCAGCTCGTGCGGCACTTGGAAACTCACCAAGGCAGCCAACGTCCGCCTGAGGTCGTATATGTGGGAGCCGTAAGAGAAAAGGCTGAGGAGGCACGTGGTGTATCAGTCTCGTTCTGTGTGTCCGAGTGTGGTACTAGAAGTGACAAGGAATAGACTCGAGCGCAACACACAAGAGAACACGACTGCACGACCTCTCTTCTCGTGTGTTGTCCACTTGCACTCAAATCTATTCTAGACTTGACCAACGCGCCCAGCAAAGCGTTTCAGAAGTGATAAGGTAGGGGCTACTTTATTGACGCCCAGTGCAACGCGGTTGCAGATGCCCAGTGGCATCTGCAACTGCGTTGCTTCAATGGCATGCATGACCCCACGACAGGTGTAAGCAGTGCAGAAAACATTGTGGATGTCATAATAAAAGTTAAAGACTTGCTCCTGTAGGTGGGCATTGGAATGATCACGTGGCACAAGCAAGTAATTATGGGCTTATATCTGTGTGATTGTGCATGCTGCAAAGTTTTAATGCATCAACCAATTTTTTAAGTACTGCATGGTTTGTTGATGTTGTGGTTTGAGAATAAGTCACTTTGTTTTTTTTTTTCCTCTTCAAAAGCAAATGCCTATTGTTTTTCACCGATATGTCTTCGGTGAGATGATCTAGCCTTTACGTTTATTTCAAGACAGAAACCCTCTGTAGTTCTGCGATTTCATTCAGACTTGTTGCAGCGGGATTGCTTATTATGATGCTCTTAGCGAGTAGACGGGTGCTGTTATTGACTTTCTTTTGCTCGGCTGAGTGGATTCCAGGATGTTTTCATGCATGGTGACAGGCTTCTCCCCATTTTTGGGGCCTACCAAAGCTATTGGTGACCGTCAAAACAGCTGTTATATTCGTTATAAAAAGACATATTTGATCATGTGTTCAGTTCAGTTCAATTTAATTTCCTTAAGGGCCCTCCATTCAGGGATTGTTACATCAAGGCTAGATTACTATTCAAAAGTTTAACAGCCATGATTCAATTAACATTGCAGATGATCAGCGATGCGTTCTTGAAGAGTAGATGATGAGGCAATGTTGATGACGTCACAAGGCAGGCCGTTCCAGTCTGAAGCTGCTCTGAGTAACAGTGAAGCAGAAAATGCTGTGGTATGCAGTGGCGGGCAGGCAACTTGAAGTGGATGTTTGATGTGGTGGGAAATGCGTGATGCGACTGTGATATAGGGCGCTTGATTGAGAGAAGAATAAAAGAACTTAGGATAAAGGGTAAGGCTAGTAATGCGATGACGATAAAAAAGAAGTGATAAACCGGATTCAGCTTTCAAGGGTGAAGTGCTGATGTCATATGAATACGAAGAATGGATGAATCGAGTGGCCCTCTTTTGAACGGCTTCCAATGCAGTGATTAGATATGCTTGATGCAGGCTCCAGATGGCAAATGCATATTCTAGCTTTGGTCTTGTAACTGATTTATATGCGAGTAACTTAACACGAGGTTAATTTTTGTTTACCAGTTGCTATATTCTGTGTCGCTCATCTGGCTTTGTATTAAGATGAAAAAGTAAGCAAAGTTTTGCAATCCTTGCGAAGTTCTACGTATTGCAGCCTAAGCTAGCTTGCAGTATTGTAGCTGTGAAGAAGAAGATGTGCCTGCAGCAAGCAGCATCGCCAACGCCCAGCTCTCTCGGCTTTATCCCACTTATTGTTGAACTGGGGCGAAGGCGTCGATGTAGTGGCGTTGTCAGTCATGACAGGCGGTAGTGTGCGGCTTCGCAGCTCCAGGATGTAGCAACGGGGATTAACAGCGCCTCCACCTAATGTGAGGAGGTTTATTAGCCGTTAAAGACAGCGATGAGACAGCGTGAAGAACCGTCCAGCGATCGGCACAGCAACGAACCGAAGCACGAGCCGAGAGAGCCAGGCGTTGGCGATGCTGCAGGCACATCTTTTTCTTCACATAGCCATTGTTTTTTTGGTATATCATTACGATTACTGTGGATTACCAGTTTTGTCTAGCTCTTTGAGTGATTGAATAAAACTTTAATAGATGCCAACTGCAATCATTTCATTTCCTCTAATGCCAGAGGCCTAAATGCGTTTGTAAGGCATAATTCATTGGGCATCGTGAGAAACGCTGAATGGAAAACCAGTAGCTTTAAGACCCAGTGCTGTGGTATGGGACGAAATAGTAGAGTTGAGGTTGTCTCTTTTTGTACTCTGTTGTGAGTGAATCAATGCACCTATTAACTGCAAATTGCTAAGATTTTTCAGTCGCTGTTGCATGAATGCGTATATTGAAATTTGCTTGATTCCTCTGTTTCCCTTTAAAGAAGTCACATTAGTGCCTGTATTAGAAAAAAGCTTTGCATCAAAAGCCGCGTTATAGTTTTTTTTTTTTTTTTTCGTTCTAGAACCAGAGAGAAAGAAAAGGGTATTTTTTTGGTGCATTTGCAGCCTGGCAATAATTCACAAGGAATATTTTAGCTTCCTGATCATCTGTAATTTTTGTTAGTTAACATCAAGTAATTTTTCATTGTGTATTTGACTTCTCTGAATATTGCAGAACGGGTACTTAGTTGCAGCACATGAGTGCCTCATCCCTACATATAGCTGAATGCATAGGGGGTGTAGATGACTTTGCAAAATTTACCAAGGCAGCTTCCCTGCACAACAAACACCCCTGCACAATGGTCGCGCCTTCCTTCCTCACTACAACAGTTACTTGCAATGCAGTGTCCCTCGTGTTTGGCCATGGTTGGACCTCTCACTGTGCATTAATGCACAATGGCTGTGCCTCCCGTCCTCGCCACAGTGCACGTAACAATTCTAGCGAGGAGGGCAGGCACTGTCATAGTGAATAAACTTTCATTCTTCAAGTTGTCTCGCAGTTTTTGCAACCTATCTATTTTGCCATCTCTCATTTGCTTGCGTGAGCTCTGCATGAGTGGACGTTGAGAAAGCTGGCGTGAATGAGACGATTGGGGAAGATCGTGTGTGGCTGTCCTAACAATAGCGTGCGAAGGTGCAATTCTAATCGTGCTGATTACTTCAGAATCGACTCTGCCAACAGGAATGATTATGGTACGGTTGTGCAGCCATACGCCGGGTGTTACAAGAAATGTGCCCAATATCCGCAAAATTCAGGGAAATGCGACAATGCGGCTCACTGCCTTCTGAATTGCATTTTTTTTGTAGTGGCAGGCATATTAAGATGGATAACAACATCATTTCGAGCAGTAATTAAAAATGTTATATTATTCAACTTTATATTTAGTTGAGTTTGACAGTTAGGTCAAATGGGAGAATTGAAGTTTTTCATGCAAATAAGCTATCCCAGCTTTCAGATATAGAAAAAGTGGTGTCAAGTAATAATTGTGACAATGAAATTGAACCGAATTCAATGGCACGTCTATATCTCAAAGCTGTGATCAGTTGTTTGCATGAAAAACTTCGATTAAGAGGTACGTAATTACATTTCTAATCACTGTCCCAAATGATGTCTTAGCATGCGGCTACAGCAGAAGTAATTGTGAAGGTATCGAACAAATGTCGGCTTTGCCTCAGTTTTGAAGACTTTCGACACATTTCTTAAAGCATTTTATTTAAGAAAGCTTTGGTGGATTCCCTCTGGTCTTTCTTACTTGTAGAGGTCAACACAGGTTACAATATTTGCATTTTTTAAAGCATTTGTATTTTTTATTTATTTATTTATTTATTTACAAATACTGCAGGCCCTACTTGAGCCCAAGCAGGAGTGAGAATATCATTAAAAAATGCCAACAATAAAACTTACAACTATCGATAACTCAAGTCGTAGAGTAAACGTAAATCACAATCAACAAGCAAAAGAAAATAAATAAATAGATATGCATTTATCTCATTGACCATTTCATAATTCTATCTTTTCTCACTTTTCACTACCTTTTAAGCCTAGTGCGGTGTAGTTGTACTAGCTAGCCTCTGTATTTTGCCTTTCTATAACAATTCTGTCGTTTGCTCAAAACTTGCCACTTTTCACTGTGCAGACTTGGTTGCCTTAAGTCATCGCCCCAGCCAGCCAGTTCCTCAGGAATGTCCCACAAAAAAGCGAGTGTTCAAGTGTCCTGCGTGTGACTATACTGCAAAGAAAAAATTTACCTTGCGGAGACACCAAATAATACATACAGGCGCACGTCCATTTAAATGCGAATACTGCAGCAAGGCCTTCAATCGTAAAAGCAACTTGGCCACGCACATGCGCATCCACACCGGCGAGAGACCTTACCAGTGCTACCTCTGTCCCTGGAATTCCGCATGGAGGGGAGAGCTTACGCGCCACCTTCAAACTCACAAGGGCATGCAACATTTGCCTGGCGGTGCTCGTGTGTAAGCTCTGACCGACAAGGCCGAGAAGCTATGTGACGCGTGCCTCTCGTTTGACGGCGTCAAGTGCTGGGTCAGAAGTACTGAGGCCGGAGCTAGTTTTTCCCATGCCTCCGTGAAATCTGCTACTCAGCCACTTCGACGGAAAGAACATAGGTAACACCAGTACAAGGACAAGCAGGACACCAAACTTATTGGATGTTTTAATGAATGTTGAAGGCAGTGCTTAAGGAGGTATGCATTGGAGTATGTGTGTTACGTGCAAGTGATTATGCGCTCCAATGCTTTTGTTTACTCATACTGCAAAATTGTATTGCATGAAGTGATTTGTCAAGTTGTTCACTAGAGTTGCATTAGTACTGCACTTTCAGAGCGTGTGTGTGTGTGTGTGTTTTTTTGTAAAAGCCAGTGCACATCATTCTTCAAGTACAAGTTCCCAGTGTAATAGAGTTACCTCAACATTTGCTTTGAGTGTTATACCCTCTGTTGGTCTATAATTATTTCCGTCTAGTACCAATTTTAATTATGATGTCTTCAAAGTGTGGGCATATCCTGTTGTTAACTTCCTTCTGTGCTTTGTAGTGGCTCAAGTCAAGGATGCTGTGATGTGCGATGCAATGCTTTCCATTTGCGATAAGCATATATGTTCTTTGGTACTACATTTTCTAGGTAACTGTCAACACACGTGTCATTATGTGGAACAAAGATGTATTGCATGATGCGTTCGTTTCATGCACCAGTTCCCATCTCTCACACATCATATCTCTACGCTGCAATTGAAGCAATGTTTTCTCCTCCTCTTTACATTTTCCACTCCGCATGTTTCCACTGGTCACTCATAAATGTGAAATGGTCACCTGTGGCTCCATCTTATGTTGTTTTCTTTTTCTACCATTTTGCTTGCTGTGTCGGTTTTTTTTGTTCTTGCTGGGTTTGTGGACTGCACCGTGCTTTTTGTGATGTAACACTGTTCACAGGAAATAATGGCTGAATAAATAACACTTGAAGAAGAGTTGGGGACTATTTTATTACTTTTCTGGCTCATTGCCAGCTTGCATGGGCACAGAAACGATTGAGCGAATCTTTTCACTCTGCACGCTACCCAATAAATATGCATTTAATTTGCTGTTTTCGAAAAATTTCATTGACATGTTTTAGATGAAAGTGCCAAATAAGATGAAGTAAGTGGTACATATAGTACATGAATAACACATCTCAAGATAGTTGATTGTTCATTATCTCAAGGCACTATGCGAACTTCATAAAGAGAGACTGGGAACGCGAGACACGAGCGTTGTGTTCTTCATATCAAGATGCAGCACCTATGACCCATGGCCTATGAGTCAGTTGTGATGTATTTGCCGTGTGATACTGTACGTTTTATAGGTGCAAACTTGTGTACATGCACACATGTTTATGTGGCATTCGTGCACCATCATCTGCAATCTATTCACAGAACTACACTCGGAACTCCCTATAACAGACACTGGTGTAAGAGACAAATGTATATTAGAGACACCAGTGTGCCTAACACTGAAATATGGGTCGATAAGAAAATGCATATGTGGTACATTGCTTATTATTGACACCCTATATAAAGGACGAAAATTGCTTCCTGGTGCAAGTCTCCTATAAAGGGATTTAACTGTACGTGTGTCGGGCACCATGTTGAAACTGCTATCTTTTAACATGGGTTTTGCCACCACACTTTTCAAGTGCTGTGATTTTTTTATGTGTTCATGAGCACATTTGATTTATAGTTCCATCGTTTTTTATTTTTCCTTGTCAGCGTCCTTTCACACCAGTGCGGAGCAGTCTTACACACCGCCCTCCTCGTCGTGCCCCGCGGTATTGACTGTGTCCATAGCTGAGAATGCATATTTCTCACTTTTGCAGGCTTGGTTGCTGTACGCCGTCAACCAGGACAACCGCCTCATTCGTCCTCATCCACAGAGAAGCAGGCGCGCAAGTGTCTTGTGTGTGGCTACACCGCATATTACAGGTCTACCATGTTGAGACACCAGATGATACACACAGGCGAGCGCCCGTACAAGTGCACCTTGTGCACCAAAGACTTCAATCTCAAGTCCAACTTGGTCAAGCACCTCCGCGTTCACACAGGGGAAAGACCTTACGAGTGCCACCTTTGTCCCTGGAAGTCTGCACGGAATAATAAGCTTGTTCACCATTTGAAAACTCACCACGGCACGGGAAGATTTTCTGATGGTGCTTGTATGTGAGGTCTGACTGAAAAGGCTGAGAAGGCACGTGATGTATGTGTCTCATTCTGTGACTTGACCGAATCGTTAAACTGGAGGAAGTAAAGTACGAACTGGTTTGTCCACACCCCAGTGAAATTCGCCATTGAGCTCCTTCAGCGACTCAAAGAACACACTTGACATTAGGACAAGTGGAAATAGGACATATTGAACGTTATGATGAATGTTTGAGGCTGTGCTCTTGTAGGTGTGCATTTGGCAAAGTGTGTGGTACAACTCCGTAATCGTGTACCTACTCTGATCCATGTGTTTAAGTACACCCAAAAGTTCTGATGAATGAAGTTAGTTTATGATGTACTGGCTCACGTACATTTAGGATTGCATCAGTACTGTGCTTTGATTACGAGTCACGCATGTTTTTTGGTTATTTTTTTGCATAAGCAAGTGCATACTCTTCTTCACTGGTACATGCTCTGTAGAATACACTCTCTTTGCCACTTATTGTGAGAAATAAACCATAAGTTTCACTAGGATCCCTTCCCTGTAGCAGTGGGTTCAGTTGTGGTGCCCATGAAGAGTGGACACATGCCATAATTCACTTTCTTCTGTGCTATCGGTTGACTTCCAGGAGGTTTTTGTGTGTGATGCCAGGCTTCCTTTCATTCCTCATAAGGGTGTTCCTTAGTCCTTGTGATGTGTGGTGCGCGTTCAAAGTGCGCGCCTTCGAAAAGTGCGCGTCACGGGAAAAAAAAAAAAAAAAACAAAAGGAGAAATACCAGAGTGCACGTGCGGGGCTGCTTAAACAAGAATGACGACGTTAAAGAGCGTCGAGCACGAGGATGCGTGGCAGGACGTGAAGTAAACAAAAGGTAAAACATCCAATGGGCAGCGAACACGGAGATTTCAAGGCCCAATGGCTTGACACCACGAGACAGCAGTATCTCCAATGAGAACGAGACAAGTGGGCCAGAGCTGAAGCAGGAGCCTGAGCAGACCAGAGCAAGGGGAGTTCGAAGAAGACGGGGCAAGCGGAAGGTCGTCACCGGACCGGGCGCTGAAGATGGGCCGTCGGGCGTAGGACCCGAGCCTGCAGGTCTTCAACCGGCCGGGGCCTCCTGCCGTCGTGTTCCCGCTCCAAAGGACCGTGGCCATCCGGTCCTGAACTCCTTTCCAGGGCCTGCGGACTTTGGTTCCGGCAGGCGAGCTACAGCCGTCGGGCTCCGGGCCCGAGCTGTGCGCCCAGCTGCTTGACTAGGTCGACCCTGGTTCTCTGACGCGTCACCACCAGCCTGCGTTCTCTCGTCACAGACGGGTCCACACTCCTAAAGCCAGAGCCACCACGTTCCGGCCTGGTTTCTCGACGTGTCGTCAGCGGCCAGCGTTCCTTCATCCCCGTCCTGCCCGCGTCCTGAAGCCGGAATCACCGCGTTCCGGTTTGCTCATCGTCGGCGGAATTCAGCGTGTGGGTGAGACCGAACAGATATCTTGCGCTACTCCCATCACTCAGCCCCTTTCGAACGTTAGGTTTAGTTACTGACTTTGAACGTTTTTGTTGGGTGTTTACAGATGTGTTTCGTCATGTCCAGTTAACTGTTTATTAAGTGTTTTGTTTTGTGAGGAATCTTTGTCTTTTTACTTTTCAATTAAACTTTTTGTGTGTTTCTTGGAAACCGAACGGCTTTGTCCTTATTAACAAAACTCTCTGAGGCTCAGCCCGGGAGAAAAACAAATCAGCAACAAAGAACCCTGCATCACAAACTGGCGTCCGCAGCGACAGGACAAAGTCGTTTGTTTTTCCAGTAGATTTTTTGACGCGGTTAACACGATGACGAACACGTGGGAGTTAATTGAGTTGGCGGATAAAATGGGACTGACGGGAGCGGAGTTTAGAGTATGGTACGAGGAGCGGATGGAGAGGGAGCGTGAGGAACGGGCTGCGATATGTGACGCTAAAAAGCAGCAGATTGCATTGCAAACACACGCTAAGAGAGAGGAGTTCGAGCGAGAAACACGGGCTAGGAGAGAGAAGCTCGAGCGAGAGACACGCGCTAAGAAGGAGCAGCTTGAGCTAGAAATGCGTGAAAAGAAAAGGCTGCTCGAGATAGAGATGCGCGAAAAGAAGAGACTGTTGGAACTAGAATATGAGGATTTGCAGCAGTGGCTTGAGAGGGAAAACGCTGAATATACGTGGTCTGAGAGCCAGAGTAGTCAACCAGTGGATGAGGTGTGCTCTGAAAGCAGTTACATCGGGAGCGATTTGAATTTACGTGAGACTGACCCTGTACCTCGTCATGACCTTTCGCTAGAGAAAGAAACTCTGAAAGAGTATGACAGGGAGGTAAACAGTCAAAAGACTAGGAGACTCGATAAGCTTATTGAAGCGCAGGAATGCTTCGTGAGCATGGAACAAGAACGTTCCATTCAGAGTAAAGGGTATTTTGAAACCTGTGAGAGGTCAAGCGCACTTTATTCAGAGGTAGGATTGCCTCTGAATAGCTCCGCTGAAGGAGCAATAAAAGGTCTCCTAGGTAATGCCGGCGAATGCCATAATGAAAGCTCTGATGTAGCAGCTACCTATTGTTTTGGGCCACTGGAGATAGCAACAGACGCTACGGACATGGTTTTTCACCATGATTATAACTTGCCCATACAGAGAGATGGCTTGTGTTCTCGGGAAATTGTAGATGATGCTTTTAGAAGAATATTGGAGCAAAATGCAAAAGCACTTGTTGAAGAACAGAGAGTAGAGTTGCGATGTAGGTCAGCTATATGTGACAATGAGGGTAATCACGATGACCCAGGCAGAAGGGTTGAAAGTATTGATGAACAAGCAATACAGAAAGCTGAAGGGATGGAAAGTGAACCAGAAGGCAGTAATGGTCCAGCAGGTTATTGTACGAGGAAGGACGCCGACTGGTGCTCTTTGGCATCTTCGGTTGAAGAGGTCGCTTCTGTTAAGATGTCTCAACGATTAGCGGCTTACGAGCTCAAGCAAGGCGTTCGTGGGAAGGATGAAATGATTCAGGCGTGGTTGTACTGGTGCGCCTGGAGGCAACGCCTCCGACTGGCATACAGACATTCCAGCGTGTATGCTTGTGATTTCGAGGTTGGGAACCTGGTGATACACAGCTTTAGGTTCATACGAGCTTACGGTCGAGAATTCTTCCACTGGCTTCCGATTCCTTACTCTTGTCAAATGGTTAGAGCAGTTAAACGTCTTGTACGGGACGCTATAACTTAAGCGTCAAATTCGATTTCCCGCTGGTTTCTTTTGGATCTTGCTTGCGGACCATGGAAGGGTGTTGCTTGTAAATATTTGAAGAAGTTACATGCAATGTAACATTAACATGATGTATAGTTTTTGAGATGATAGGGTATATATGATAAAAAAAAAAAAAAGGGGTGGTGTAATACTAATTTGGGGATTTTCACAATCCGCTAGATGTGTCCATACTTTTTCTCACTTCTTGCGTATTTTGAGGTTAGTGAATGTGGACCTTTGGGCAATGCAGTGAACTGTGTGGCGGACATATGTGGGTAAATTGTGGTGCAGTGCGAAACGTGCACTCAACGGCAGTTTTTTTTTCTTCTCGAAAAAAAAAAAAAACTTTTCTTATTGTTGTTGGTTGAATGTTACGTTCTGTGGACTCGGTGTTTCGACGTGAGACATGTCAACGAAGAAGCAGTGTGGTGCCATCGGTGTGATGTGTTGAACTGCGTGGTGCAAATATGTGGTGTAATTGTGACGTAGTGCAGAACGCGCACTCATCGGCAGTTTTTTTTTCTTCTCGAAAAAAAAAAAAACTTTTCTTATTGTTGTTGGTTGAATGTTACGTTCTGTGGACTCGGTGTTTCGACGTGAGACATGTCAACGAAGAAGCAGTGTGGTGCCATCGGTGTGATGTGTTGAACTGCGTGGTGCAAATATGTGGTTTAATTGTGACGTAGTGCAGAACGCGCACTCATCGGCAGTTTTTTTTTTCTAAAAAAAAAAAAAAACTTGAATAAAAGGGGGGCGTATGTGATGTGTGGTGCGCGTTCAAAGTGCGCGCCTTCGAAAAGTGCGCGTCACGGGAAAAAAAAAAAAAAAAAAACAAAAGGAGAAATACCAGAGTGCACGTGCGGGGCTGCTTAAACAAGAATGACGACGTTAAAGAGCGTCGAGCACGAGGATGCGTGGCAGGACGTGAAGTAAACAAAAGGTAAAACATCCAATGGGCAGCGAACACGGAGATTTCAAGGCCCAATGGCTTGACACCACGAGACAGCAGTATCTCCAATGAGAACGAGACAAGTGGGCCAGAGCTGAAGCAGGAGCCTGAGCAGACCAGAGCAAGGGGAGTTCGAAGAAGACGGGGCAAGCGGAAGGTCGTCACCGGACCGGGCGCTGAAGATGGGCCGTCGGGCGTAGGACCCGAGCCTGCAGGTCTTCAACCGGCCGGGGCCTCCTGCCGTCGTGTTCCCGCTCCAAAGGACCGTGGCCATCCGGTCCTGAACTCCTTTCCAGGGCCTGCGGACTTTGGTTCCGGCAGGCGAGCTACAGCCGTCGGGCTCCGGGCCCGAGCTGTGCGCCCAGCTGCTTGACTAGGTCGACCCTGGTTCTCTGACGCGTCACCACCAGCCTGCGTTCTCTCGTCACAGACGGGTCCACACTCCTAAAGCCAGAGCCACCACGTTCCGGCCTGGTTTCTCGACGTGTCGTCAGCGGCCAGCGTTCCTTCATCCCCGTCCTGCCCGCGTCCTGAAGCCGGAATCACCGCGTTCCGGTTTGCTCATCGTCGGCGGAATTCAGCGTGTGGGTGAGACCGAACAGATATCTTGCGCTACTCCCATCACTCAGCCCCTTTCGAACGTTAGGTTTAGTTACTGACTTTGAACGTTTTTGTTGGGTGTTTACAGATGTGTTTCGTCATGTCCAGTTAACTGTTTATTAAGTGTTTTGTTTTGTGAGGAATCTTTGTCTTTTTACTTTTCAATTAAACTTTTTGTGTGTTTCTTGGAAACCGAACGGCTTTGTCCTTATTAACAAAACTCTCTGAGGCTCAGCCCGGGAGAAAAACAAATCAGCAACAAAGAACCCTGCATCACAGTCCTATCTTTACTACGGGACTCTCAGCGCAAGTGTTATGTCAAGCGACAGTGGACTTGATGCATCTTGTGTAAATTCGAGACAGCATTTGCTATGTTCCACTTACGGTGCTCGGCTGCTGACTGAAAAGGCACGGGTTCAATCCTGGCCACAGCAGTCGCATTTAGATGGAAGCAAAATGCTGAAGTATTCTCTTACAATTCATTTTACTTACATAAGCAGCGACCGTAAACCGTCCACTCATATTGTAACAAACAATTTAGGTAGCCCAGAGTAAACTAATTATTGTGCGTTAACTTGTCAAACATAAGTCGAAACAAGGAGCATTGTATTCCTTGCTCGAGTGGCTCGTCAACTAATTGTTCGGGTTTAACGTCCCAAAACCACCATATGATTACGAGAGATGCTGCAGTGGAGGGCTCCGGAAATTTCGACAACCTGGGGTTCTTTAACCTGCAATTGAATCTAAGCACACAGGCCTCAAGCGTTTCTGCCTCTATTGAAAATGCGGCCACCACAGCCAGAATTCGATCCCGCGTCCTGCGGGTTAGTAGCTGAGTGCCTTACCACTAGACTACCGTGGTTGGTCCCGTGCGGTGAAGGCATATCTCGTCATGGCCGATTCTTGTCACTACAGCGCGTCGTCTGCTAGAAGAGCCCGCATATTTTGAACACTGTTTTTGGTGACATTTCTGGGCCTTTCAGAAAACATGGTTCTTGGATTTTAATTGATTGGGATTGGCGTAGATTCCAGCAGACACCATCACAATCTATAATGTCGTGGCGTATGGTGTGGAAGCTTGGTTTCCCACATTTCCTTGCTTACCGAGAGTCTCCTTGCGGCAAGCTTGGCTATTTGGGTATTGCGAAAGCGATGCAATTTACTAATAAGAAAGAAATCCGATTTCTTATTAATGTCTGTTCAAGACGAACTGCGGTGTGCAGTTCTTTTTGAAGGGACATTGAACGACAAGCACATACGGAGTGGGGCGGAGGTGCAGCAGTGCATAAGCAGCATTTACTTAAATTGTTACGCCACGTGTTACCGAGCACATAGCCAACGATGGCCCAGTTGGCCCGCATCTATCATTTCCGATATGCTATGCGAGGCATACTGCGGGCTTCGCACAATACGCATGACGGAATGTTGTGAACTCTGCACATTCTATCTTCAGGCACATATTTTGTCCATTTATTTTATACAATAGCATCCATGATTAACTTTACATCAACAGATGTCTTTTCCTTCATTTCGGCCCAGCAAATAAGTTTCAAAGACACTAACCAGAGAGTAGCCCACACAAGTTGTGCCTTACTCCACAAAAAAAAATCTTCAAATTTAATGACTTGCCATTTCTTGTGGTTCTTTCAGTGAGAAGCCTGCAAAACAAGCACGAGTTCAATAGGAGACAAAGTTTAAAAAAATTTTATTGTTCAAAAGCTACAGATCATTTGTAAGCGCACATAAGATTACAGACTATTTGATCAGCGAGCAATGTCTGGAGCAGCACAGAGATCACACATAAAATGCACACTGAATAATGCATATTGCATCCTTGAAATGTTTTTAATGCAACAAAGGAAAGCTCTTGGTTAAGGTGACCGGTTTGCAACAAATAACACCAACCTTAAGGCGTGCCTCGAAATTCTGGTGGCTTAATAAATCAACTGATCATAGATTAATGCTCTCTTTATGAGCAGGAGGAAGTGGTAAGTTCTAAAGTACGCTATAAGTTAATGTTCATTACAGCTCTGAATTTGACAAGACCTTTACTGGGAGAAGAAATGTACGTAGTGAAGATCTATAGCACGACAACACCTTAGAACGAGTCAGACCCACATCCAGGCACTATTCGCTTGAGAGATTCACGTAATAAAACAGACTAGATCTGTGTACACAAAGTGTACTAAGCTCTTTTGTTTGGACATCAAGCAGCCTTGTCTTGTACTTTTTTTTTTTTTGTGTGTGCATAGACATACTCTTCGATCACGTTTCCCTCCTGGATAGTTTTCAACAGTCCGGACGGAATCAGTGCTGACAATACAATACAATGGCAGAGTTGCACTAACTTTTGCGTGTCAAACACAAATGGTAAAATACCGTGGAAAACATAGTAATACATTTCTTTCTCGATTGCATATGGTATACTTGTACATATGCGGCACGAATGTAAAACTTGAGAATACTTAAAATGAAAGTATTGCAACATTGCTATAATTGAGGCAACAAGCACAAATGTGACTATAGCTAGAGTATCCTAGACAAAATGAACAAACACACACGTGTCTCGTGACACACAATGATAGATTTAAAAGGCTCACTCTTAGAAAAATAAAAGTGTGACATATGCTCAAACATACGTTGAGGTGGCATACTCAGCCGTAAAACAAAGTTGTAAATAAAACTTGTGGACAACCCAATCATTCAGTTTGAAATGAACAGAGACGGTGTAGCCAACATTAGCCACCACCAGTCGACGCAAGTCAGCTATGCTGAATCAGTGAAGTCAGTGATATTGGTTAGAAATCAGCACATTTAATCGTGCTATGTTGAATAAAAAGGATGGAATAGACCCATAAAGAGACTAAAAAAAAAGTTGTGGGGTGTGTCAGAACAGCTAACACTAGTAGTGTATAGCAAAAGAAGTGTATGCCAGAGGAACAATGTTGTGAACTTTGGTGCATATAGGAGTACGTTACCTCCCTTTAAAAAAACGTATATGAGCACCGAAAAAAAAAAAACCCATTCAAAGTTACAATATTTTACACACTACGGTATAAAAATATAATGAAAAAGATGTCTTTGCATGCGGCACAACAATGCACAATTACAAAAAAATTGGTTGATGCCAAAGATGCAATGCTTGAGGGTAAGTTATCCCTTCACAGCCAATTAGGCATTTATTATGATGGGTTTTCTTATGGTCCTTAGAAAAGGGCGACACTAGATTCAATCCTGTTTATGTGCTGTGCACTTTGCACAAAGTGGACTGTGCTACGGTCAACATAATATGCAATGCTTACCCTAATGCGAGACAGGCCTCCTAAGTATTATATAAGTAATTTATATTTGTTTGGGTTTTATATGCTACCCACATATTATATCGTACAGCCCTTATTACATCACTTTTAATTTTTTTGCATTGAATGCAAGCTGATAAGAACAGAGCACTCAATAACCTTTGGCACCATACCATTAAAAAAAAGTCAACAAATAAGAAAATACAAGTTCCTGTGCCAGCGCAGTTTCAGAAATCTAGACCTTTTCTTATAAACAAAGATGTATACAAAGAAAACCTTTAATAAGCTGATGAAATGAACAATTATAAACAGAAAAGGTTACATGAATGTAATTGTGTAGCATATGTCAATAAAAAGTTAATATGTGGGGCTTCAGTTCAGTCGCACGAACTCGTCTGTATGAGAAAAAAATTGGAAGGTGGTTATTCTAGTACACGTGTAACTCTTCTTCTCATTGCTCATTCTCCAAAATGTTATGCATTATCACGTCATTAAAAAAACAGATGGTGCACTACTTTGTTTCACCACATATACATTGCATCTGCATCGAACCACTGACAAGAGCACACTAAGAAACAAAACCAAGCGCTGTACCTGAGCCAGCGCAACAAACTTGACACACAGAATCACCTATCAAAAATGGGTAAAACACTGGCTGCCACTAGAAAGTGATCTGTACTAGAGATGCTGTACAGTGACACACTGCGTGGACTGCTGTACTAGCACCGCACAACACGTCAACTCGTCAAACGCCCCCGGACATCACTGCCCGCTGCCAGAAAACAAGGATACGCAACACCACCCTTTCACGGTACAACGAGTCGACAAGTTTGTTCATCAGATGCAGGCTGTCCCTAATGGTGCCCCGACTAGCATCTTGCACAATGTCCAGCGCTTCTTTTACTTCTCGCGAAAGCTGAGAATAAGCCTTCGAAGCCTGCAGGCTGCGAAGTCGAGAGAGCGTCTGATTGGCCAGGGCCGAACTATTGTCGAGCCGTGTAGCCACAAAGGCAGCCAGTGCCTTACAGCAGAGTCGAAATCCTGCGGATACCA
The DNA here is from genome assembly GCF_043290135.1 of Rhipicephalus microplus. Lineage (NCBI taxonomy): Eukaryota > Metazoa > Arthropoda > Arachnida > Ixodida > Ixodidae > Rhipicephalus > Rhipicephalus microplus. Next base: position 72,702,323 of record NC_134708.1, read on the forward strand.
CAGATCGGCGCCCCACACCGAGCGCTCCCAAAAGGCCTCTTTTGTCACGGTCCTCGCCGAGGGTGCTGAGTGCGGAACAGAATTTCGTTAGCAGGCCGCGGACCGCTTCTGGACGACCACCAAATTCGAGCTGGCGCGTGGTCAAGACTAGCAGTTTGAACCAGAGCAACAGCAGCTTTGGTTCGGAAGCTTCACTCGTGCAAGTTGCACATCCTCGAGACACCCAATTGGCCAGCTGGTCCAACAGACTCCACTCGTCGTCATGAGAGCGGCATTGAGGCAAGCAGTGCAGCACATAGATAAGTTGAGTGAGATGTGCTGCTTGACAGGCACATTGCTCCAGAAAGTTGGCCAGGGTCAGTTCAGGAACTTGGAAAGCAGTAACAGCATGGGCCCAGCCACCATCATCCACAAGGGTCCCTTCAAGAAATGCAGTGAGGCAGGCCTCGGTAATGTGCACAAGTTGCTGCACCGAAGCAACATTAATGCACGCTGCAGTCAGCACAGAGAGCAAGATCGGCCGTCCTGCACGAGCCTCTAGCCAGGGTAGCAAGTCTTCGACCAACGCCTGTGCCTGCAGGCTGCCCTCCTGACAGCTGTCCAGGAGCGAGAGGGCACGCCCCAAGAGAGCCACAGAACCCTGCACATTCTCACAGCTGTTGAGCAGGTGCGGAAGCAGCGAAACAAGATTTTTGGTGTCGGCAACATCGAGAGCCGAGCTGTAGAGTCCAACAAGCATGCTCACGTATGTGTGCTGCTTGTGGGAGTCGTTCTCAGAGCCTGGGCGATGCATGCATGACAACACAGCCACGAACTCCAGCACCGTATTCTCGATTCCGGAGCTCACTTGCAGGAGTTGATGCACGTTGCAACTGGTGGCAAACACCTTCTGCAGGCGCCACACAACATCCACTGGCACTACTTCCCAATTGTGTTCACGAAGGGGACCGAGGGAAGTTGCTATGAATGTGGACATGCTTGGGTGCCACGCAAGGCCGAGGACCAGTTCGGCAAAGGAGGAATAATACTCCACATGCGATTCAGGGTCAAGGTGCCGCACTTCGCGAAGACATGCTTGCCATGGCACTTGCACAAACACTTTCACCAGGAAAGCTTGATGGGCAGTGTACTTTACATCCAACAACTTACAGGCAAGCCTTACATCCTCCACAGAAGGTAAGAACTGCGACCATGGCAGCTTCTGAAATGCAGCCTGCACAGCATCTGTAATGTACTGTGGCGGGTTAGTCCAGACGTACTTGACAAAATAGTGCTGCCACACTAAAGTCATGATCCTGATGCTAGCCACGTTGCGACACTGACTGTGAAAGAATGCTAGCCCATCAATAAGTGATTGTGCCATTTGACGTGCTTTGCTAGTGTCTTTTGGCAGCCATGGCACATGGGTATGTGAGTCTTCTGCAAGTTCCAGCCAGGGCCCATACAGCTGCAGCACACACTTTACAGCTTCCTGCTGGTTATCTTTTGTTGAGTTCACTGTTTTCCATATGTAGGCATGCACGATAATGCCAAAGAAATTGCTCAGCACAGAAAGATATGGCACCACAGTGCTATAGAGGCAATCTTTCACCAAAGATAGATCAGATGTTCGGAGCATGGAAAAGTGAGCTGTAGCAACAGATAGAGTCTCTGCTAATTCATCAAGCGACAAGCTGCATAGATGCTTCCCATATGCGTCTTTAGTCTTAGCTGCACTGCCAGAAGAACTGTAGCCAAGTGCCTCAATGAGAATGTTCCAAGTGACAACGGGGATTGAGCAGGACGATGTGCCCCCCAGAAGCATGGTAACCACAGGCGCATACTGCTGAGGAAAGCTGAACTGCAACAAGCTGCCCAAGTGGGAACAGAGGAGCTCGACCAATGGCAGCATAGCTGGTTCTGGATTACATCCACACTTTCTTAGCATCACTTCCAAGGAGACCAGCAACTGGCCTCGTACAGCCCGACTTGGCGCACGGCTTTTCAACCAATGGGAAAGGGCAAACTTGGATAGCAATGCAAAGACAGGGCTGTGGAGGCCTGGGACAAGGTAGGAACTTAACAAGTGGTACATGTGAACATACTGTTCATCATCAGCTGCTGCAGGAGTGAAGAATGGGGACACATGGCTTATGGAACCTGGTTCCCTGAGCATTGCTTGGAGTACTGGCAGGCACTGACTGGCTTTGTTGGACACAAATTCCTGGCCCAACATGTCCAGGCATAGAGTCACGAACTGTCGTGTAGGAGAGTAGCTGGTAATCTCTTTATGAGCTGCCTGAACAATGTCAAAAAATATGTTGCTCCCAAGCACTTCAAGCGCTGCCTTGTCAGTGGGCAAAGCTTGGCGGTGCCTTTGCACCAGCTGGGTGAGGCATGCTTCCAGCTGAACAATGGCGCAGCAGCTAGCATATGGTGGCACTGTCACGGTCGCAAGCCACTCAGTACGGTTTTGCTTTATTTTTAAAAGGATTGCAGGATCCTGACTGGCCTCATGAAACGCGAGGTTTAGGTATAACGCACCACTGCAGTCGGAACCGCATGAGCGTACCAGGGTTACATGTGCCATAACGTTCTTGTAAAGGTTGGGGAGCAATTCAGTTTGGTGTGCTTTGTCTAACTGCACCAACCTGTCCAGTTGACCATTCACACAGACTGCCTCGTCCCGAAGTGCCCTCAGTTGTGAAGCAACTAACTCACGCACTTCTGATGCGACAATCGGCACAGGCGGGATCACAGGTGTCAGTCTTGGCACACGAGGTGCTGGAATGGGATTCTCGTAGGTCCTCAATGGAAATATCTCTGCCTTTTTTGCAGCTGCCACACCATTTTGCCATTTTCCCAGGCTGGGCACCGCAGGTGAAAATGAGGCCAGCTCGAGGACTTGCAGCCGACTTTTCCATGCCTCCATGGACACAAGCTCATGCCAGAGCTGACTGTTGCCTTGGAGAGTGGCACACAATAATTCAGGACAGTACTGCGACGGTAATGAAGCAAGGCTGTCGTGAGCTCCCAAGACTTGCTTGTCCTCTAGCCACAAACCAAAAGCACCATACACTCTCATGAGTCTCTCACAGAGAATTTTTGGCAAAGTGCCCTTCTCTTCACCTGAAGAGCACTTAGAGAAATGATCCACTAAGTCCGTCACTCGTTGTTTCACCTTCTTCAGCAAAGATGAAAACTCGCCACACTTAAGCAAAGATAGACCTGCACTGCTGCCATCAGAGCATTTTTGCAGATAGAGAAAGAAAAACTGCTGCCATATCAGAGGAAGAGCTGGATGTTCTGCATCAGTGATGACAGCTTGATGAGCCCAACGGTAGAGTGAAAGAACTTCCAAGGGCGCCTGCATTGCCTTTTTGACTGTGCCAGTGCACTCGTGTGACGTTACAGTACGAAGCACAGCCTCCCACATGGCCATCACACTGGGCAGTGCGGCTTCTGCAAGCAAGCCGACAAGAGCGAACCATGAGAATGATGGCGCAGAGTCAAAAGGCACAACTGTGGGCCAGGTCTTCATGGAAAGCTGTGCAGTTGCCTGTTCAGCAACATTGTTCAGCAATGCCGCAAGCCGCTCCACGACACTTTCAAGACAGTCCGCCTCGAAATAAGCGAGCTGTGCCAGCACGTCAAGAAGATACATCACACCACTCTGGCCTTTGGATTTGGAGGACACCTTGTGCATAGGGATATTTGGTAAGTGCAAAAGCAATGATGCCCAAACCCTGACAGGTAATGAAGGGAAGCCCCAAACCTTTGCTTGCTTGACATGGTGGGCCATTGTGCCGGCAAGCAGCTCAAGCACACAACGCTCGTGTCCTGCCAGTCTCCAAGCTGCAGCCATGCTAGTACTGTCAACAAAAACAAGGGTTTGGAGATCTGCCAAAAACTGTTGGTTAGTCAGCAGCATCTCCTGCCGCATGTAGAATAGCGGAAGAACATGACTCAGGCACTTTATAGCAGCGGCATACTGCTTTTTAAGTACTAGTGTAGAGATGCACTTGAGACCAGTGGCGAACACTTGTTCCCTGCAGTGACCCACTCTTGAAATGGAAAGAGACAAAAAAATACCGCAAGGCAACAATTCGTCAGTGGCATGTGCAACTGGCTGGAGCCATTTATACTCTTGGAGATCTGGTGCCATGTTCATGGGCAGACTTTCATCCACAACAAGGCTGAGCTGAGCATGGTGGTTTCTGTCAAAAGCGTGAAGCTTCAGTTTAAACAGAATATTCCAGACCCAGTTGCCAAAGTCCGCAGGTGTTGAGGACTTGCAAGTACCAGAAGCAATGAAAGGCAGATAGCGTGCTTGTTTGTGAACACTGTCAGCGCAGAACTTCTTGTAAGACTCGAGCAGCAGCACTCCAACAAACTGGTGTAGGCTGCATTCTAGGTACAGCTGGGCCTTTTCATTTTTGCCGTAGTTCAGAGCATCAATCAACATCCTTGCAAGCAGACTCTGAGGTGAGTCTAGAGGATAGCAGAGGAGGAAATGGGCAATGATATCAAGATCTTCTTTGTCAGGATGCCACAGCTCCAGTGGCATTGCGTCCATCAGGTAGCACGACATTGCACCTAGTGTCAGCATGTGGTTTTCGATTGCATCCAACAGCACTGACACAACAAATGGCTGCTTCATTGCGAGGGAGGAAAGCAAGTCTCGGCCGTCCTTGGCAAGTAAGCTTCTTAGGTTCATATTAAGGTATGTGATGTCGAAGATTTCAATAGCAACAATGTAGGCAAGGGCAGGGCTGTCGGCCATGTCCACAAGTGCAGTCATCAAGAAGAATATTTCTGAATGCGGAACATGACTCAGCCTTTCACTGAAAGAAAGCCTTTGATTCCTGCGAAGTAGCTTATTGAAAATTTCAAGAGGAGACAGACAAATCTCGTCTGGATCCTTCTCACCGCTCTTATGCAGGAGCAACAGCACCTGCCAAGTCGCAGCTGCAGAAATTGATGCGTACGGGAGGCCCACAATGAACTGCCATGCCCCTGTTCCCGGAGAGTGAAAGATGCTATTGACAGCTCGTAGAAATAGCTGATCGTACTCAACTTGCAGATGTGCGAGGTTAGCGGGGTCAATCTTGTCGCGCATTGGCTGGAAACCTTTCCACAGGTCAGCCACACTGTGCATGGTAAGAGAAATCAGGTGAGCAATTTTCTTGGACAAATGCTTATATCGTGGACCAGTGTAGGTGTGCAGGCCAGTGTGGAGGATAGAGATCACCTGCGATGCCACTGCTATCGTCTCCAGAGCATGTTGCTCGGACGTCCAAGTTGCGGCATGCAAAAGATTTAGGATGTCGATAAACGGTACTTGGTTCAGCAAGGCAACAACATCACTTTCCCTGTAGCTAAAAGCCGAGGCCAGCTCATTGTTCGGCAGGGATTGAAAGTACTCTTTAAAATCTTTTACTGGGGACAGTATAGTGGCCAATACTGTCAGGGCGTAGTCAAGCATCTGGTTGCAGTCAGTGTTTTCAGGTGACAGCAGGGGATTGGGCACTTGGACCAGGTTTACGGCCCACTTATGAATTCCCGGTGGACAACAAAGCAGATGGTTTAACAAGAAGAAGTGGTCGGTGAGAGAGGCTGCACGCAGCAGTAAGTTGGACAACATTTGTAGCCAAGACTTCACTTCATCTACAAAGTCTTTGTCTTTCAAACCCTTTGTAAGAAACAGAAACAGAACACTGATGCATGACTTAAGCTCAGAGACATCACGGTTTGGTTCTGGGTGCATTTTGAAAGTGATTGGCGCACTGTTCTCCAGGTCTCCAAGCGAAGCACCATCAACCACCAGCTGAATGTGGTAATCTATTTGGACCCTGATGGTGCTGACATTGTGCAAGCAAACAACATGTTTCTCCCTGAGTAAAGAATGCATCTGCTGAGAACACGAGGCTAGACGCAATGCAACAGCACCGTTGTACTGAGCTTGATTGAAGTAGTGTGTTCCACTAACCTGTTGGTCGTCCCTGCAAGTCCCGCATCCTGTCACAGAGTCTGACACCATATCCCACACAGCTGATTCGCAATGGGCCATCTCTTCTCGAAATTCATCCAACAGACTTGTGGTCTCGCTCAAGAGCTCCCGTGATCGCAAGTAATTTGCCAGCAGTACATACAGGCTGTGATGATTTAGGTTCTTTTCTTGGTTCAGAGCGACGAAGTCGGCTACCATGCCTTTTCTCCCGTTCAACCAGACACCTCCATACTGCCGAAGTACCTGATCTTCCGAGCGCGGCCTAGCTGTCGTGCGGGGGTCAAAAATGCCCGAAATCTCGGGATAGTACCTACCGACATCGCGGCTCCAACCGAGCACATCGTAGCCACACGCCATCGGCGCCACTACAGCTACTTGGCAATTTGAAACTTCAGTTTGAGTTGTGGTGCGGTCGTAAGTCATAGGAAAGCCGCAATGATCATCGCAAGTGTCCACAGGAAATGTCGGTGGGGCAGAAGGTGTTTCATTGCAAGTGTCCCCAGGAAATGTCGGTGGGGCAGAAGGTGGTTCATCGCAAGTGTCCACAGGAAATGTCGGTGGGGCAGAAGGTGGTTCATCGCAAGTGTCCACAGGAAATGTCGGTGGGGCAGAAGGTGGTTCATCGCAAGTGTCCAGAGAAAATGTTAGTGCGTTAGAATGCGGATCATCGCGGGAGTCCTGAGGAAACGTTGGTGGAGCAGACGGCGCATAAACGGAAGCGGTCAGAGGAAACGTCGGAGCCGAAGGTGTTCCCGCTGTATCAATTGTTCCTGCTTTACTGCTGTAGCCGGACCCAACGCTTGACGTACCCAAGGGTGCGGACGGAATTTCCAGAGGAACGGCCCGGCCCATTTCTGTCAGCTCGCTGTCTTTCGTTTCGGTAGAAGTGTCACTGCAGCGAACTTCGGTGGTGGGAGCATCAACGGGTGTGCTCGGTTGCGGTGCGCGGACAACCGCAGAAGTTGCCCCTGTAGAGTGCTGCGCGACTTCCATCTCTTCCCGCCGGCTGTCATCAAACGTCCTCTCACCTCGATTAGTAGTCTGAGAACGCTTCGGCTGCAAAGCGGTGCGCTGTCGAATACGCAACTCAAGAAGCGAGGGAAGACGGCGACTAGTTATCGTAGTCACTACCTTCGTTTGTTGCTGGGTCTTGTTTCCGGTCACGAGATTTGGCCGCGGAAGTCTTTTTATGGGAACTCACCGCTACTACCGCCGCTTCCATGTTTGCATGTTAAAACGCCACAGAACACTTAACGCGCCAACGCCCTCCCTTGTATCGTCTAAAAAAGCGTTGCCTACCGGTAGTGCAATCAAAAGTTCGAACGTTTCCGGTTGGACACACAAAAGGGTTGCGATGTTGTGAAAGCCGGTTATCCAGCGCGCGTATCGCACAGAGAATGTTTACGGGCTCGCTTTCAGATCATCGTGCCTGCTGACCTTATTCATATCTCCCACAGATGCTCCACCAACGCTACTGAAGGTGCTCGAAGTTGCACGCCGGCAAAAACAGCTGACAGGTACAACGCCATGGCAACGGGTAGCTTTGTGACTTCGGCTTCACCTGATGATGATGATCTCTGTGGTCTTCTCCTTTATACCGGGGGGGGCACCTTTTAGTGTCCTGACCGGAACGAGAAAAAAAAAGGAAAAAAAAATCACACCAGGTCCATGAACATCACAATTGTTCACTGTCTCCTAGACCACCACTGTAGAAGCCTTGCTTTGGTTATTGCTGTCGCTGCCAGGGGATGCACGTTGGTATCGCGGCTGTCGCCTCCCGGTGCGCCGCAGTCTTTCACAAAACCGAGTGCCTCCGGTAGCCATCTGTCTGACGGGGACACAGGCATTCGCAGTGAAGCCTCTTTGCACGAACGCGCGCCAGTTCAAACATGCGCCTCAAATCAGTTGGCTGTTGAAAGTTGATCTGTGGGGCAGTCGTGTAGCTCGTCCGGTAGTTTTAGCCAACGCCTGTTTTAGCCCACAATATTGCGGGCAAGACCAGCGACAAACCGATGAATTATGCTTACACCGTTGTTGCGCCGTGAGGTTTTTCTTAATAAGGCTTTATTATTTTTGTCATCGCAATCTTATGATCCAGCCCTTTGAATTACGGTGCACGCACACGCAATACATACAATACATACGTCGCCCGATATTTCTTGCGTGAAATCGTTGAGGAAGGGAATGAAGTCGTAAAACAAAAAAAATGGGCCATTTGTTCTTGTTTTTAATTACTGCTCATTCTTCTGATACCACATTCCCATTTATCAAACCTAAACAACGGATCACATTCGGGCCCACTTTTTGATCACGATCGAGCCTCAATATGAATCGGTTTTCCCAACCGCGACTGTGCACATTTCCTAATCTTTCGTACACTAGCGCATCGCGGCCACGGTCGGTCACGAGCGTGATCGAAACGGCGCACAACATGCGTAAATTAACGCCGCTCGCCCTCACACACGAACGGACGGTGCAAGTGCGTCTGCGTGATTGCGATGTTCAGCATTCGATAGACATTATTCGGCGTAGGAAGAGTTAATTGCGCGGATCCTTTATCCCGAACGCAGCCCCCCCTTTTACCTCAGCTATTATCTTCCTTTTTATCAATCTCAATTCCTTTGTTCCGAAGGAGCACATGCCCGCACGAACTGCCCCTGTGATAGGCTGTTCCTCTGTGTTCTAATGTGTTTGTGTACGCATAACAAATAACAGTGACGCGATGTAGTCTTTAAAGTTGCTGCATGCAAGATTCAGTGGGTCCCATTAGGACGCCATCACGTTTAATGACATCACACCGAAAGTTGTTGAGCCAGCACATTTTTGCGTCTTTTAGCACAACTTACTAATGCAACTTAACCAGCCCGGTTATAGTGTCCCTTCGAAATTTGTGGATTGAGCGAAATTTTTAAAATATGAGCTCCAGTTTATAGTGTCCCTTGAAAATTTATGGATTAAGCAAAATTTTTAAATTATGAGCTCCAGTTTATCCAAGAGCCACGTTATAAAGCTTTCACAACGACACTTCCCTAAACTTTAAAGCTTTTGATCTTGTTCTGCTGTAGTTCTACAATTAGATTCCTAACCACTGTGCCGACCCCTGCGCCGACAGTAGTCCTGCATTTTTATTGCACTTACACCCTTTTGTCTTGGCACCAGTGCACACATCAAAGCCTTCAAGGCTATCAAGACATCAAAGCCTTCAAGGCATCAAAGACATCAAGGCTAGTTTCCGAGCTTTTTTACAGTGAAAGCTGTTGTGAGATCACAACAAGGGCTGTGTGCGCCGTAGTTGTCCACCGCTGCCACTGCTGCCGGTGTCTGTAACGACTATCACACAAAATAATAAAAAAACTTCGCGAATAAAAACATCACAGACACAACGGGATTCGAACCCAGGTCCCCTGCGTGCCAGCCAAGTACTTTCATCGCGGAGCCACGCCGGTGCTTGAAACTTCATTGCAAACTTGCCTTTGGCAGGCCTCATGTCATTAAAGCTTTCGCTGTAATCACATTAGAACAAGCAATAAGGCATTTCAATATAGCAAAGGAACAACCAGGCGTTACACAATGCAAATTGCATAATGAATGGGTCGTCCAATGCTCGAACCCATCACAAAATCTTGTTCTTGTTCACCTATTTAACTGTGGGGCATGCCAACTTCAGGCATATTCTTTGTCGTCGTCAGCCACTGCATAAAAAAAATATTGCACAAAGTTTTTTGCAAGTATGTAGCAGGTACCATATGCTTCTTTAAAGGATGGCATAGTGAATTCTTCCCTGCTACACAAAATTTACGATGATTTATGACGTAGTGAGTATACTGCAAGTGTGCCTGTAGCATAACCCAAAGAGTGTTCAGGGGGCAGACTGCTCTTTGGGACCAATGGGTGACTAAAAAAAATCATTCTTTAAAATTGACATATTTGGTATCTGCAAGTATTTTGCTATCTCTCTGCAAATTTTTACACACCAGGAAGTGCTAATTTTTTTGTAATGTCATTCTAACTGTGCAGATTCTTGGTGCTGTTAACATGCAGAGCCTGCAAAAAAAAAAAGGGGGAACCAACTTCGAGGCCTCTTTATAATTTGCCGGCACCTGCGTTAGAAGCTCTGCTACGAATTTATGAGCAATTTTGTGGGGATTGCAAAACATGCACACCATGACTGTTGCTTTTTGAAGAAGCTGTGTGTTTTCAGTTTTTTTCATTTTTCTCAAAAAAGTAAATTTACAACTGTTCAATTTTGAGGCCTCAATACCTCTGCAGCTAGGGCAGGTACAACAATAATTCTTTTTGTAGTGGAAACCTGTATGTGTGTAGGGTGCAAGTATGGGAGGAGAACAAGCCTTTTTAATTTATTACTCATCAAACTTCTAACACAATTCCAACTGCTTTTGAAAATGCATAGTTAATTTTGCTATAAAATAAGAAAGGCTTAAAAACAAAAAACTCTTGCATTATTTTAATCTATAGTCATTAGTCTATATTAGGATATTTTATATATCACTTTTAATTAAGCACTTAAACAATAGGGAATGAACTTATTTTATCTCAAATAATAAGATGAGTTACAGAAAAACTAGTTAAACATTTGAGATCAGCAGAAAAAACTGCATAATTCTGTGCAGTTTGATCAAGATCACTTAAGAAATAAACAAAAAATATCTAAGAGCAGTCTGCCTCCTTAACCAAGGCTCTGAAGGGTCGCTCTTCTAGCTTTTGCTGCGACTATGCTGCACATTCCGCGCAGGCCTGGCTTTTTTTTCCTCTCCTGTGAAGGTTTCATATCAAAAACCTATATAACTTAGCCGCTGTGTTTCAGACAGTCTTGAAATGTGGAGCTTGTAGATGAAGATCTGGGGTATCCGGAAGCTTTGAATCATGTGTTGTGTTCATAATCAATGTTAATGAGAACAAGACTCATCAGCTATGCCCCACTTGTAACAGCTGCTGCAAATGCCACGCAATAAAATTCTCCTAGAGCAATTGAGTAAGAAAACTACTTCCAGATGGGGTACGCGACTCCTTGAATGAAGTGACAAGTGTGAAATCAATATGTGTTAAACCGAGTCAATGGAGAGGGAAGCAAGTGACATGGGAGTTACGCGAGCACACCTGGTACATATTATTACTAGTACACTTGAGCAACCACGACTAATTTTTTCATTAATATGAAATAATCATAAATATACTTGTACCTCTCAAGGTGGCCACCTAAATATAATTGTTGTCGGGTTGTTCGTCGTCATTGGTATTTTCAAAATGTCCCACTCGTGGCACGTAAGCTGTCGTTTGTTTACCTTAACTTCTCTATAAGTAGAGCACTGTTGTTCATAATAACGACGTTTTAGACATTCTCAAAACCTGGATATTTCACTCCGACGTCAACTGTTACTTGTCCTCAGTGTCTGATTGATATGTGGGGTTTAACGTCCCAAAACCATTGCCCTCAGTGTCCCTTCAGGTATACCAACTTGATAGAAAGAACACTAAGGCAGACCTTCTACGCTTCAGCAGCTTATCCAAACTAAAGAAGGGCTAGAAAAGGAAACAGTGCAGAGGTTAGACAGAACACATCTAGGCACTGACTCGTATGAATGCTCATTTTCTCATTTTCTATAGTCTACACTCATTTCTATACTCACTTTCTATAGTCCACAACAATTTACAACCGCTTTTCCTCTAAACACATGTACATTAACGGTTAACATTGAAAGCTAATCAACAAGTGTATCAAATCATTCGTGAATAATTGTAGCGAGACAAAGACAAGAAAGGCAACGACCCAGGCTCTTGAGTCGTTGGTCTTCTTGTTCTTGTCAATGTCGCATTTCAATTATTCGAGAGTGAATCAGTACCAACCAGCTTGCTTTTCTGTGTTGCTTCAAGTCTCTAGAGAATGCAAGTGAGAGGAACACCCTTCAACATAACGTGAAGAAGCCGTGGCTGTCGAGCGTTGCTTCAAAAAAGCATTAGACAGCCGGGTGATCTTCAAGAACTTGTAATAAGCAAGCTTCAGCGGCATTTATGTATGCATGTATTCACCAGCAGCCAACGGTACTTAACAACACTTCCATCAGGCAACACTGACACGTAGTTGACGGTTGGAGGGAAACCCACCAGGCCGGGATAGGGCATGGAACAATTAAAACGAACACAAACAACAAACGTCCACAAGAAACCTTGACGTTTCAGCTCCTGCACAAAAGCCTCGTTCACGCTCCCATGCAGGGGTGGAACGTCGTGTTCAACGTAAACATTCGTGGTCAGTGTCCCTTTTGATTCGCCAGCAATGACATATTTGCGACGGTGTGTAGGAGTTTGACCAGATAAAGGTTTTTCAATCAAATGGCAAAATTATACATTTCCCTAATAAAGTACCACCGGAAACCCACAACTAACACAGAAAACACAGAATTATATACAAGTTTATTCACATTAAAAAAAAGAAAAATGTGCAGACTATTCAGCCACAGCTAGAAAAGTTTCTTAGGAACGTCTCTTTTCCCAGGGCTATTGTCTCATTTGTTCGGATACCTCTCAACAATCATGGCATGACCCTGCAGGAGGAAAGAAATGGACGACATATTAGCACAGCCAATGACAATGTGAGGTTGAAATTTGTAATTTTGACAACATTTTAGTTATGAGAGAGGATTCATGCACTGCACCCACGCATCTTATTAAACTCTCATTACAGCTGACTGATCGGAATATGATGTTGCATCAATTTAGTTTGGTTGCAGACATTCTAAACCTCCATGTGTAAGCTAGAACATTTTAAAGGGACACTAACGAGACAAAGTGACGTGGTTTAGATTGACAAACTACACTCTGACACCTCTAACAATATGTTTATCTATCATAAGTTCATTATTAGTGAAAAAAATCAAGGTTAAAGTTTAATTCCTAAATTTTGTGCCGACATCTCTGCACGTGACGTCAAAAATTTGAAAATCTTTTTTTTTTTCCATTTTTGCGACACTGGTTCGATAAAATTTTCTGAAACTTCGCATGCTAGGTCCATGGCACTCACAAATGACAATGTAAATTTTCATTGATTAGAAACTGCGTAGGACCTGGTAGACAACTTTAAAATCTACAACATCCCGGTGTTCGATGCAAGAATCTCAAGGTGGCGCCTCCTCCCGTACTTGCTTTTCACGCATTTTCTTTTTGCGTGTTTTTTCGCCTAGCAAGCGTCATGTTGCGGTATGAGTGGCGTTTTCGGGATGGTGGAATTGTACTTCACTAATATGTGATAAATCGTTTTGCTCTTTAGTGTCCCTTTAATGGGGACAGCACGATGGCAGCGGTGCCCAATTTATTAGCTGGGTCTAAGAAACATGATTATAGAACAATGGATATCGAAGGTAAGTATCACTCCAAACGGCATTTGCACAGACAATGTATTCATACAGGCAGACTAAGTCATAAGCACTAATTTTCTAATGTGCAGCAATATACGGCATTCAAATGCATGAATATGAAAACAAACATGCAGAGAACACAAAACGTTCGTTAGTCACAGTAAAAAAAAAACCTGGAAGATCACTTGCAATAAAAGTCAATTAAGTACCCAAAATTTTCACAATTGATCTTTTCAGTTAAAACTGCAGTAGCTGAATTGCAATTATGAATGATAACTGTCACAATGAGTTACTCAAACTACAAACACTTATGGTGAATACCTGTGTTGGGGTGAATGCATTTCTTTATATTCTACTGATGACTTCTTGATGTAGTGATGCTTCCAGAAAGAGAAAATTGACAACCGCCTGTTAGTAGCACAAGCAAATCCTTACGGGTTTCCCCCCCCCCCAAAAAAAGTTTCCTAGATGGAAAAAAAATTCACCCCTGTCCAGGGAACAAAACCGACATTAACCCGTTTCCCTGCCTCGACCTTTCTGCCACCTTGCAGGATTCTGTAGGACTGATTTGCAGTAGCGATGCTTTGTGAATTCCCTGATGGTTTTCTGTATTTTTTCTTTCTTTCCCTGCGTGGCTTTTCAGCCTCTCGATGTTAGCACTCTATGCAGCTTATACAATATTTGCCCAGTGATATTGAAGTCTGCAATCAAGTATAAATAAAATGCAAACATGCAATAATGAAACAGGACATATTGCGCAAGCAATGAATCCGGGACAATATCTCATATCGCTAATTATGTGTGGTTGCTATAGATAGTTTAGGCTTTACAAGAAGTGTGCAAGCTGAAATCGAGCCAAGGTTATGCACACCAGAAAAAATAAGTGAAAGAATTTGTTTTAGTTGACACCAACTTTGTAAATTTCAATTGCAAATGTCAGGTGTCGGCAAACCTTCTGAGGCAGGGGGTCAAGTTTGCATGAAGCCGACACAGCGGAGACCGCACGGCAAATCGAAAGTGGGGGGCAGGAGGAGGGGGGGGACTTTGCAGGCAAGTAGAAAAAATTTTGCAAATGAATATTGTGCAAAATTAAAATGCCACAAGGTTGCAATTGACACATGTAGGTTGCAAGCGAAAACCTTATTTGAGGTCAAAACTACCACATCTGCCTTCAGATAAGAAGCGACCTGGGGGGGGGGGGGGGGGGGGGCATTTTCATTTTGTGCCAGGGCGCACATAAAATTGCTCTGGTTGCCGACACCTGAAGTACGTCAATTGTAGTATGGAAACATTTACATGAAATGTTGACACTGTACCTGCCGTGTCCGTTGGCATGTATGCCCTATTGCAAGTCGCTCTTGATAGCATGGGCAGCTTAGACAAAAAAGGAAGCTGAAGAATCAAGAAATGAGGATTGCTATATCTAAGCACACCATCTGACTATGGGCTCATTGGAGTGTTTTCGGTGTTACCTCATGAAAACCATCCTAGCGAGTTCTCAGGTGCAATGCTGGCACACACAATATTGACCGTACATGCGTACTCTAGTTTACATAACACAGTTCTGGAAGTTGTCTTTGGCGTAGGGGACTTCCCGTCAAGCTTTGTAAAAAGCTGCTGCTAATTTAAGCCCACGTATCCGGAAACCCACAGCAGACAATTTTCATGTGCGCTTCACTGTCGCTTCCAGCGTATTGAACACTCGGCCACGAAGGTGAACCTTCTGGCTTGGCTATGAATACAACTACACCACACACGCTCTGCAAGCCAACCTGCGTTAGCAGTGGCTTGAAGACAGAGAATGCACTAGGCTTGGCTACTTCAACTACGTATACTGAGATTCAGAAAGACCGCAATTCAGACTGCAGGATCAACGTGGTGGTTAATCCACTAGGCACAGCCCAGAAAACTTGAAAAGCAGTTGTTTGATGCATTAGGTATGAATTTTCTGATGCGATTTGGTGAGAGTGGCACAGCCCTTCTGTCACTGCAACTTAATTCGCACCAATTTAAAAGCCCGACGGTTGCAAAAGAGCGAGCTTACGTGTCCTCCGGCTGCACAGGCTGCTGTCAGACCCCACTGCTTGTTCTCGTGGATCAGGCGGTTTGCCACAGTGGTGACCAGGCGGATCCCGGTGGCTCCAAATGGATGGCCCAATGACAGTGACCCTCCCCAGAGGTTCAGTTTCTCAATCGGTGGGCAGCCAACCTGTTTTCCAAATTTGTTTTGTCAATAAAATAAATCTTCATGATCAAGTCAAATGTGGACTAGCCACGAAGTGAAAATGCAAAAATTTAATGCAAGCAACTTCGTTCCCAGTGCCCACAGTTCCGATCACAGCACAATAATTTTGGTTAAAATTGGGACTGTTTTTTTAAAAAATATTCTTTCTCGAAAATGAGCTTTTTTTTTTTTGAAAAACTCGCTTATTTAAATGTTATTTTCTTCTATCACGCTGTGTCTAGAGGACCAATCTTTTGCAGGAATGTTGAAAAGATATTTCTCTACATTTGGCAAATTTTTAAAAGTTTTTACGAGAAATAAAAATTTGCCAAGGCGCATCAAATATATACCGAGCTTTTTTTATTTTGACAGAGTTTGGCTCAGTATTTTTTGGTTCTGCAGACAGGTCAAGGAAAGCATGAATATAATTCATTGTGACGCGTATTAAAGCAACAAGAAAAAAAAAAGTCAGCACAATGTTTACAGTGCGCAATTAAGCCGCCTGCGAAATCGGGAAATGTGGCAAGTAACAGTGAGGCGCGTGCACTGCTACCTTCAAAGATTTCATTGGCGTGCTGGGATCACTTTTTGGAAATAAAATTTTCGGTTTTGTGCACCTTAAATATACATTCCCACATAACATATAAAAGAACCAGACAAAACAAAAATATGGTCAGCACACACATGCTAGATTTCTTGAGGAATCGCCCAATATTAGAGGCAGGCCAGTGAAAATGATTGCATATTGCTGACAGCCACCTTGTGTGCAACAGACTTTTAGTTTGTAATTAACTTGCTAATTAGGATTATTTAACCAAGCTGCTGGATATTGACTTCAGGCAAGAAATGGTATTTTCAAAGTTTGAGAGTCTCTTCAGAAACCTGCAATGCATTATTTGCGATAAGGAATGTCTCACGAGCACGATTTTTTCCAGGATGCAAAAAAGACCAGAAAAAAAAAAAGTGACTAGTGCATTTCTGTGTCACGATTGTGCTGCTTTCAGCTGTGGTTTGAGTGAACGAAATCGGCTGCAGCCGCAACTCTCCGGCTCCGCTGCAGCGGTAAGCTGATAAGCCAGTGGTAGTTTCTGGGCCCGCGCTCGCTGCAGCTTGCAACATCATGCATGCCAACTGGCTCCTGCGGCATCTTGTGGAAGCCACTGTAACTTGTGGGGGCACTAACACCCCCTGTAAAGTCGTTTGCGCTTCGTGGTACACGTGCTCCGTACACAGGCCGACCTTAGGGTTCAAACTATCGAGCAGTAGATGGCGTTGTGCTCGCGAGCGTTTGATTTATTGATATGTGGGGTTTAATGTCCCAAAACCACCATATGATTATGAGAGACGCCGTACTGGAGGGCTCCGGAAATTTCGACCACTTGGGGTTCTTTAACGTGCACCGAAATCTGAACACACAGGCCTACAACATTCCCACCTCTATCGGAAATGCAGCTGCCGCAGCCAGGATTCAATCCCGCGGCTCGCGAGTGTTTATTACCACCATCAACATCATGGTTAGTGCGGTGGCGCTGGCAGTGACGCATGGCGGCACATGAGAGATGAGTGGTCCTCTTTTGCACGTGGCGGCTGGAGCGAGCGGTCGTTGGCGATGCCGCCTTGTGTGTGTTCTTATGTTATATTGTTGAGTGATGTGGAATATTGTGTAAGGTTGTTTTAGCATGTTGACCAAAATTGATGTGTATTAATTCAGCTGACGATATTTGATCTAAAAGCAGTTAAATGAATGTGTTGTTTTAGTTCGGTCTGGCTGTGTCATCTGCGTCCGTTTGTTCAGTCTAAGAGTGTGACGCTCTCCCCTTCGAGACCCCACAAACTGTTCTGCTCACGATGCTCAAATCAGCCAATGACCTTGGGCTCTTAATATACTAAGTTGGGTATATATGGCATCATTTGTAAAAAGATGAAGGGGCGATCAAGGTAACTTTCAAAATTAATCCCAAGCCGCGTGCTGCACTATAATGTGGGGCTCACATGTTACCAATTAGCATGACTGCCTCAGACGCACTGCAGCTCTGTGGGCAAGGCTGGCATTTTTGGTTAGGTTGTAATCGAGCGCAGTATAATCCCAGTATGGCACAATCGCTCAAGCTAACATGTTGGCAGGATTTTTGTCGCTACCAATTTGGCCCCCACATGAAGCGTCGACCCTGACAAAAGCCTTAGAGTGGAAATTAAGTCAATCTGACACTAACTGAAGACTGTGGAAACAACTGTACACGCGTCACTTAGCCCTAAATTGTCATCTTTCAATTCATGAGCACTGCACACCAATGCACCCACGGCACACGCATTGCCAGAGCCTTTTGCCTCTATCGGAATGAGGGAGTTAGTGACAACGAATAAAACCCAGAGCTACGTACAAACTTGAAGTATCATGACCACTCATGCGCGGTGCTCAGTCATTGGGGCGTGTTGAGTCAAATTGAGTTCGAGCTCTTTCTAGCTGGTAGATTTAAACTGCACCACTAAAAAGCAACTTCCCCTGCATAATTACCAAGCGCGCTCTACGCGCTCCAACCCTGAGATGGTGCACGAGATCTCACGCCTGCTATGGCTTCAGGAAGATTGACGGGTCCTCGACTATCTCCTCTAATGAAGTGCATTCTTCTTCCCCCCTCGTTCCTACCATGGAAGCAGCACAACAATTGGCTAGTTACGCTTTTGTGCCCCCAAAAGCATCCCACAGAAATCGTCGTTGCGCTAAGCTCCAAAGGCGTCACACGCGAGCTTATTCAAGCATGTTCCTTTGGAGTTCGGAGCACATCTACTTAGCGCACTCACGGTGTTGTGTTCGGATATACTCACCTTTCCAGCCCGTCCCATGTATGTCTTGCCAAAGTAGTCAGAGTCCATGGCCTTCATGTTTGCAAGGATTTGGCCCTGCAATGTATGGCGAAGTGTCAATTAATGTTCGGTCGCAAAACAAAAAGTTACATTAATGGGACCCTAAAGGCAAATAAGGTTTCATGTCAGTGTATAAGGTCAATGCTTGAGAACTAGGGTTGTGCGAATATTAGAACGAATAATGCAATATTCGAATTCACATTATTGAAAATTTCGAGTCATTCAAGACGAACGAATAGGTGCATATTATTTCGTGTGCAACACACTCTGAAACTGGTTTCAGTGCAGTGATGCAGTACTAAGCCGTGAAAGCTCTCATTAAGATATATATATTAGTTCACAAGTAACTCTGTAAAAGTGGTTTAACAGCAGTGAAGTGGTGCTGAGCCATGAAAACTCGTATTTTGAAGAAAAGAGAGGGACTCCGCACTGCCATGAAGCCCCACTTCACAGTTAAATCAAGTTAAATCCCCACAACCATTCACTTTTTTTCAGTTCAAAAGCTTGTTATACTGACTTATACGATCTAGGTATAGCAAATTTTACAACGTAACACATTTTACAAACTATCCCTTGCACTGCACCGAAAGTAAAGTCCTCCTACTATTCAAAGTTGTTTCCACTCCTGTTGATGTAAAAACAAAACAAAACAAAAAACATTTGCACAGGCCTTGTTTCAATTTTTAAAAAATAATGTGCATATATCCCCTTTTATTTAAAATATGCGATAAATATACTATTCAAATTCGATTTAATTGTCAAAAATATTTGCAAGCAAGTTGGATCCCGACGAATGCTTATTTTTCTTCATAGTGTGTGCGAGTGCAGGTGTATATATACACACATACTAATCAAACCATTAAATTGGAAAGTATTACACTAAATCAGTATTCAATTCAAATTTGCCTTGAACCTCAAATTTGCTTTTCACTCCTCCCTGCTAAAATTTTAATTATTTACAGAATGAACAAGAACTAACAGACAAGAAAGACAAAGAACGTATAGGGAATGCTGTTAGTAATAATTATGATGTGAATGTAAAGAAAGTGAGGTGGTTGAAAAGTTACATTGCCACTGGCAGAGACCGAACCTGTGACCTCTGAAAGTCGCAGGTTCGGTTCACGCCAGTGGCACGTCATCTTTTCGTCAACTTTATTATCTTCCCATGTACATCATAATCACTAGTAATAACATCTTCTATACATTCCCCGGTTTTCTTGTCTATTAGTTCTCGTTAATATGGTGTTTAAAAAGTGCTTTAGAATGAGACTTAAAAAGTGCTTTACCAATGTGGGACATGATTTGGGTCATCGAAGGCCCATTCCGACGATGTAGCAGACCCATAGTACTAAAAAACACAAGTACTCGAAACTGCCTGTCATAAAAAAGAACGTCTCAGTGCATTTCAAGACGGAATAAAATGCGACTTGCACAATTCGGTTTCATTCATATAAAAAAACACTTCTTAGTGTTACCCAGACTGCAGCCAGGCTGAACTGGCTATGCACCCAAACACCAGATTTTGGGTGAATGCTGCTAACAAGCTCGTTCTCTGAAATGGGTGGTTTGAAGTGTGCTAAAGGTGTGTGGACTACTAAAGCACAATTTCCTTTTAAACTAAGCATTTATTTGGCACGAAACAAGCACCACAAGGTACCTGGAATACCATTTCAACATTCTATGTTAACTTAAGATTTGCCTTTAGTAGGCTTGTGCAAATAGTGAATTTTAGGTTTGAAGCAAATTTGAAGTGCGTAGTGATTTTGGTAAAAGCATTTCGAATCAAATTGGAATAGTACACATATTGCTGCATTGTCCATAACAATATTGCATATTATGAAGAAAAATGAGCATATTCGCCATGACCTAACTGACGTGCACGATATTTTTTAGAAGTTGAAATGAGGCCTGTGCAAATGTCAATTTTTTTTTTTTTGCATCAAAGGAAGTGGAAACAACTTTGAATTGTAGCTGGATTTGACTTTCGGTAAAATGCAAGTAGTAGCCTGTAAATATTTTATGCTTCAAAATTTGCTATACTTAGAGCTTATAAGTTGGCATAACAATATTTAAGAAGAAAATCATTGTAAAGATACCTTCACTTAACCTTGAAGTGGGGTTTCGCGGCAGTGCAGGTTTCCTTTGAATGTGTTCTCACGGTTTAACACCAATTTACTGCAGCGAAACCTCTTTTACAGGAGGTTACATGCAAGCTAACACACACCTGGATAGATGCTTTCATGGCTTAGCATCCCTCTACTCCAGTGATGCCACATTAACGGGGCGTTACTTGCGGACATTATGCACTTGCAGTAAGAGCTTGTTAATTCAAATTTTGCTGGGATGCCCAATGAGTTCGAATTAAACCAAATTCGGACTAATGCAGTTAATTGAAGAAATACCAAGAATTGAGACCGGGTTGTTTGAAAATCAGGCAAAATATTTATTTGCAAAAATAATCTGAGATTACTGTTTGCTTCCTTTTTTTGAAAGTGATTGTCATAGCTTTGTTTTCTAATGCGTGAACGTGGCGGAAAGCATCCTTTTCATCTTCCTCGAACCTGAAGAAGAGGCGTGCGACGCATAGCCTCCATTACCACTGAAGCTGTTGGCCGCGTCGGCGCTTCGTCCTCATCGTCCTCACCCACGTCGATGACGAGCGCTTCTTTACCAGTCACCTGTGCGAAGATATCGTCGTCGGTGATAGTGCCGCAGACCACTGCACTGCGATCTGCATCGACGTTGTCGCGAAAGTTTATGTCTCCCAGAGCATTCCGCAGTCCGACAGAAATGTCGTTGGCCTCGTGCTCGTCGAGCTTGCCAGCTGTGCCCTCAATAGCCACACAAAAGCCACTGTGGCGGAAGCAACTGTTGCCGTGGCCCGATCCCAGGCCCGCACTAACATATGCAAGGCCGAAAGCAGCTTCACATCGTAGCCTTTTGCACCGGCGCTTTTACACCAAACGCTTTAACATGTGGCGCCTGTAAAAGCATTTCAAGTTCTCAATGACCCCTTGGTCCATTGGTAGCAAGGCTGCCGCTGTGTTTGGCGGCAGAAACGAGAGCTTGATCGCCTTCAAGTCCACATCAACCACGTGCGCTGAGCAGTTGTCGACTACCAAGAGCACGCTTCTGTAGCTAATTCAAATATGGTGTCGAGTTTTATCAGCCACTGTTTGAATTTGAATATTTCCTGCGTCATTCATGCCTTGCTGTTGGCTGTATACTCTGCCGGTAGTGTGCGGGTGTTCTTGAAGCAATGAGGCCTCAAGGTTTTTCTTATGATCAGCAGCGGTAGTTTTTCGATCCCAGTCATGTTTGCTGCAACCAAGGCAGTAACGCACTCTTTGCTTCTCTTCCCGCAAGCACAGGTGTCGCCTCTGTAGGTCGACGTTTTACTCGGCAGCAGCTTATAAAAAATTGCTGTTTCATCGGCCTTAAATATATCGTGCGGCGAATACTCTTGAAGGAGTTCTTGCAAAGCACTGCTTTGCCTTCGCCAGACACGGTGCAGAACACAATCCCGTGCCTCTGTCGGAAACAATGAGGTCAGCCCTTTGAAGCTTTAAAATCATCAATATTCAGGCAAAGCGCGAAGTTTGCTGCTTTCGCCATAACGATAGGACAGCTCACTGGGATGTTTCGGCTCCTAGTTTCCTTGATCCACGTGAGAACTGCACGCTCCAATGCCGGGTGCTTCGCCGAGTGAAGCCTCTTGCGACTGCCAGTGAACGCATCAATTGCCTGGGCCTCCTCAATCGCTCTCTTATTCTTTGTATATATTGAAAGAGTGCTGTTTGGGATTCCATGCTTCCTTGCGATTTCAAACTTGCTTGTTTTGCCACTGTTCACTTCACGAAGGATTTCTACCTCGTCCTTGAGCGTTTTGGTGCTCTGTCCTCTTCCGCGAGAAGTCATAGTAAGTGCGGTGTGCTAGGTCCAGCAGTCAAAGGCAACACCATCACAAAACCCACGGCACTGAAGAACTTCGTAGCTTTGACGCACAAGACGCCTAGCGACTGAATGTGCGGCACACAAAGGACATGGAGAGACGTCCAGCACGAACCACCCCACGATGTGAAGAGCGTGCGCAGTCTGTCGCAGTCGCGCAATAACGCCACGTGTCCAGGCGCTGGATTGGATTGGATTAAATTGCACCTGCGCTTGCGTCATCCATCGTAGAGCCATAAAAGCTTGCGGCAGAAGCATAAAATACCACCACGCAGTGGCGCGCAGTTTGAATTATCAATAAAGGAGCCGATGCGTGTGTGAACTAACGAGTTGGTTAACTCATAGACGCCTATACATTGTGGCCGGACCATGACCATCAGTTCGAATTAACCCGAAAGTTCGAATTAACAAGCTTTCACTGTATTCCCTTGTTTCGAATAATTCAAAATGTTCAATAATTTAAATCCAATTAAAAGCAATTAAGAATGTTGCCTAAGTCATTTGAACATTTGAAGAATTCAAATATTTGCACAAGTCTATTCTTTAGAGTCCTTTCAAGCAAGCACGTATAAATCTTGGCGCCACTCACAGCAAAGGCCTCGTGGTACTCGAAAACATCGATGTCCGACACTTGAAGCCCCTGCTTGGCTAGCACGGCTGGTGTTGCGTATGCTGGACTGAAACGAAAATAAAATAAAAAAGAGTCAATGAACAATCCTTGCGGCCACGTTTCATTCTGACATTTTATTCTTTTTCACTAATGCGGCTTCCTTTCCTTTAGTTGTATAGGAATGTCCATATTTCCTGACAAACTTGAGCTTCTTCTTCTTCTTGTACATTTTCGCATTTCCAAATATACGCTTGTCTGCAAGAGCTGCTTGATTAGTCAAGGCACTCTGACAAGCCTTGTTGATTAATTAATAGAAAGACCTACGGTATGTGGCAAGAGTTTACATTCACAACTTGGCCCGGTGCCTAGGACAACAGAAAATCTAACAGAGACCTTGTGCATCAAATATTACAGTTGTCATGATAACCATGTACAGTATTTACTCGCATAATTTGCGCACTTCTTTCGTGATCTTAGACCTCTAAAAAAAGAGGTGTGCAAATTATGCGGAGATTTTGTGAACCCATTCGAAACAATGTGCAATAGCCCTAACGCAAAGAGAAACGTTGCGTAATTGTTTAACAGAATGGCACGCACTACTTTAACCAGTCAGATCCGGTAATGTGCAGTTTAGCCAATCACTGATAGAGAGGTCCGATTGGGAATCATCGTCGCAGCCGCTGTCACACCTTGTTTAGTTTCATCAAGCACGTTTCCTTGAAGCTATTCTCAACGATTCTGGGAGACACCACGCGTTCATATGCAGGCAACAATGAAACATGGCAATGTGAAATGACAATGAAAGATTACATTTCTTCATCAGAAATGGCTGATTACCGACAAGCCCCGAGTAGAGACAACATCAATTATTGGAAAACAGTGCATACGAATACCCACGCGACAGGCGCACCTTTGGGGGGGGGGGCCCATTCTTGTACACTCGCAGGCGTTGGGGCCTTTCACAATTATCCTCAAAATTGGCGTTATAATGCTCAACTCGAAAAAACATTTACACATCTTCACGAAGTTAATCGTGACGAGTGGGTAAAGCACTGCGGATCATTCTTACCATAAAATAACCTGTGACATTGGCCACTCGAGCATGTAAATGAGTGACAATCCTTGTGTACAGTATACACGTGTTTTTGCGATTGAGCCGTCGCTTCCAGCGCCCTCAGCTCCAGGGTAGAAGCTTGTCAGCATTTCAGTTTTGTCACAGGCTTCCCCGAGCTCTAGCCTCTAGGATAGCTTGCTGTCTGCGTAAATGCCACCAAATGCTGCGCTCTTGCCTCCAGAGTAGCAGCTTGTAGTCGGCATTGCCACTTTGCCTTTTGCGGGAGAGAGCACTTTCACAATCGTTTTTATCTGCGGTGAAATCAGAATATGTGGTCTGGAACACGCTTATTCTTTCTCGTAATGAGCGTCATGGCGTATGGTGGGTGCCTTGCATGTGCTGTGCCAAACAACAGACAACGCACAACGGACACAACTAGACCCCAACGTGCTTCGCCTCTAAAAGCTTGCAAGTTGCACCCTTACAATGTTCTAGGCGCCTGCAGGCCGGGAAAGCTCATAGTTTCCGCGATGCAACACTGATAAGCGGCATTGTCACTTAGTGTGTCACGTTGCCTGCTCACGCAATCAGGAGGAGGTGCTCACCCGAGGAGCAATTGGTCTTTGGGATCTTGAGCTACGTAGACGAAACTGCGGAGGTAGGCCTTGGGCTTGAAACCCATGGCTAGTGCCTTCTCCTCGGACATGATCAATGCCGCGGAAGCACCATCCGTCTGCAAATGCACGAAACACAAGATGTACCTCAACTGCATGAACAAAGGCAGCACTGCACGCTTATAAGCTACAACAAAAAAATGCAGAATCTGCAGCTGGAGCTAAAGACTTCACTCCTGTAAGTTTCTTACATAGTGTGCATGTCCTGTACAAATAAGCATGAATTACAGGAAAGAGTAAACACAGGAAGAATAATCTATAGTGTTTTACATCCCAAAACCACACTTCATGAAAAACCCCGTAGTGGAGGACTACCAAAATTTTGCCCGTCCAGTGTTCATTAATATGTGCTGACATCGCACAGTACACGGACCTCCAGCATTTCGCCACCACTGAAATGCGATCCCCACAGCCGAGATTGAACCCGTGCCCTTCGAATCAGCAGCCGAGCACAGTAGCCACTGATCCACCGTGACGGACCTAGACACCGAAACGCACAGGTCAGAGTGGCTGCTGGGAATTACAACCAACACATAGAGGGTCAAGTCAGCTTCACTGGGAGAAGAAAAAAGAAACCCACACTCTCAAGAACGATTCGCGGAAAGTTTTTAAAAAATGGTCCCCCACCTATTGCCTGGAAGGTAGCTTTCTTCCATGCCTCTTTAGCACTGCCGTAGAGCCACCTTTGCAAACTGCAAATGGTGCTTCTTTGGCTTTAGCTCCAACTTATTTCATTTGTTGTGAGAGTTATACATAGGAAAAAAAAGTAAGCAAGCAAAACTATGCATATTCCTCAGAACTTTGAACTGCTAAAATTTCGCAAACAGAAAAAAAAAAAGGCCTATCAGTACTGCCGTGCATTCTCAGTGCATTATTTTTCTCATGTTCTTCATAGCGTCTATCCGACATCACGAGTTTACTTCTACATGACTTTTTATTACAAAATTAAATTATGTCCCGAATGTTAAGTCTCGAGTGCCCTGCCTATCATGACAAGCATGTAATTATCAAAAGAATCAGAAGCTCTATACCTTTTAAGCGATTTCTCAAAACCATTGTTACATCGTGAGCACTACTTGTAAAACATAGAATAAAGACGTTTGATTACAGAAATCAGTAGCCACGACACGAGACAAAAATATTCACGCTAGGAGGCTATAGGACTTCTCCTGCCCACCAGAAACGAGGAGTTTGCAGCCGTGACGGTCCCATGGGGCTTGATAAAGGCGGGCTTCAACTTGGCCATCTGGTCCAACGTTGACACCCTGATCCCGTTGTCTGCAGCTATGGGTGCGGGTTCCCCTGGAAAGAAAGCATGGCAGTGTTGGGAACTGTTGACGACAACATAACTTCACATATGCACTGTCACATGTGACTTGTGTTGGACCTGGCCAACGAAAAGTATGTGGCCTAGTGTTTAGATGTTGGGAAGGGCTCTTGCTCCTTTTGCTGCTTTGTAACAAGAGCACACCGACGTGCTTCAGGAAGCACTTCTCAGTTCTGAAATTCGGCTGACAGCTGTCATGTTGCGAAGTGTGAAATGGTGGGAGTTTCAGAAACTGATAAGAGCATGCACCTTTTAAAGCAAGACGATGTTGGCATGTTTGAAAGATCTTCACAGATTCACATCCGCATTGGATAGTGAGCAGGCCAGTTTATTTATTATGTTTTAAAAGTACCGTGAAGCCACAAGAAAAATTATGGCAACACATTGTGAAGAACTTGACAATTGCTGTACTTAAAGTGTCAAATAAAATAAATATTTTGACAGAACCAACTTGAGCTGTTGTCTAAATGTGTCATTTGAGTGAGATTGAATAGAGACTGCGCTCACACTGTATTAGTGGACAGCCTTCCTCATTCAACGCTTGCCACCATTTAGCCAACACAAGGCAACCCTAGTCAACAACTGCCTATGGTCGGCCAGTATAAATCACCACAACCGGTATTGCCCAGTGCCAGTCAACAATCATAGCATGGAAACAATTACTACCGTCAATCAGGACACGACAACTCAATGCTCACAAATCGAAGTTGGGATATGCTAAAACAGGCTTTTGCATATAAGAAAATTTACCGCTAATGCAAAAGGAACAATGAGGATGAAAACATGACACAGCTGGTAGTGCTTGTGTTACTGTCTGCGTTTTTTCCCACCTGCCCTGTCAGTCGTTATGGTAAACACAACCAAATGAATCCAGCAAAAATTAGGCCACAGAAAGCATAGGAGCATTATTTCTTTAACTGTAGTGATTATTTAATAATTAATATATAACTTAAATATAATTAAAGTGAACAAAGAAACACCCTTCCTTTAAGAGGGATTCGAACCCACAACCTTAAGATTACAAGTTCCGTGCTCTATCAGTTGAGCTTTGACGAAAAGCACATCCCCGTAAACTTTGTAGGGCATTGTTTCTATAGGCGTAGTCCCTGGAAGTGTTAGCCAGTGCCACTCTTAACCAAGGCGGTGGGATTAAAAACCTTTTTTTTTTTGCTAGAGGGCAGTCTGGCAGAAAAACGTGATAAAGACATACACATGCACAAACATTTCAGGACATGAAACAGCTACGAATAGCATCAAGGCTCCTTTAGATGTGAGCCAGTTTACCTGGCACCGACACGGGCATGATGTCGGACAGCAGTCCCTGCTTGGCGGCCTTGTCGGCAAAGGTGTGGGACCGCAGGGCATACTCGTCCTGCTCCCGGCGGCTCACGCCAAACGCGGCGGCCAGCCGGTCGCCCGAGTGACCCATCACCTCCTTGGTGGTGAATTCCGAAACTGAAGGGAGCTGCCCGTGGTGCAATACATAAAGCACAAACACTGCATTTACAAATTGTCCATGGTTGCTCTCCAAATAAACTTGTAGATGTTGCTCCCAGTAAACTGAGAACAGCGCTATAGCAGCATGCAGCGAGTATGCGAGGCTAGCACAAAGAAATTTTACTTCGTTTGTATTTATAATGAATGGAGAAAAATGCGTGCACTTATGCATTTAATCTTCATCAACATGTAGCTGTCGTGGTGGAGAATTGAACTGGCACCATCCTGCATATCAACATGCCTTATCTATAAGTTACTGTGTAGCCAACAATAGCCAAGCACACTGGTATCATGCGGGTGAATGCTGAGCCACACAGAAATGGTTTGTTTCCCACTGCACGCATTACACTTCCCCTTTCCTAAGGCGCTATCATGCAGTCGTGCCTTTTCCTATGCTGATTTATTTTATGCTCTTCATGCTTGCCGATTGGTAAGAATGATGGTCCGCCTATTATGCTGACACAATGGGCAAGTGCGGAGAGCACAAAATGCATCAGTCGTGGAGGAGGCATCACTGCACATCCTTATTGCTCATACGTATGTTAAAGGTTTCCCCAACCTCACCTCTGGCATCAGCATGCTAGGCCGGAACTTGGCCAGTAGTGCCAGCTTCTGCAGGGGAGTCTTAGCCTTGTTGGCCGACAGGAGAAGCTTGCGCAGCTTTCGACTCAGTCGGATGGGAACGTCTGAGAGAAACTCCACCCCTCCCGCCATGCCCACGTCGATGGCGCCAGATGAAATAAGCCCCATCACTGCACGGGACAAGTGAAACAGCAATGGCTGTTGTTAGCATGCGTCAATCACCACAGAGCACCTCTGTCGAGCTGCACATGAAAATACGACTTTACACATTGTTGGTTTTCCAACCAACGTTTTTTCCATGCTTGAGTGACAATACACTCAAACCTCGATAAAATGAATCCAGATATAACGAAATATTGGTTAAAACAAAGTAAATGAAAAATAGTCTTGCAAAAATATAGTATTGGCAATAAGCCTTTATAATGAATTTTCAGATATAAAGACCTTATTTTTGTGTAAGATGTAACTAATTAGGGCAATTGTGTAGTCAATGCAACTGTAAGACGCAACTGTATAGCCAACTGATTAGGGAAGTTTTCACAAGTGAAGTTTGATAAGAACAGTATGTTGAACTTGTTCAAAATACATTTCCCCGCGAATGTTGAGTACACTACATACGATGTATTCCACGACATCATATCCCCTTTTATTCACAACCATTTCGTGACGTTCACTGCAAGACCAAGAGGTAGCCAATGTTGAGTTAGCTGAAAAGCCTACAGCAGCTGTTTCAGTGCAATGGTTGCACACGAGAAAAGTCAAAGCGAAAAAATTCAAATTGACTTAGGTATGAAATTTTTCAAACAAATGCATGTTTGCACACATACAAGATGTAGGAGCAGGATACTACCACCAGAACCTGTCCTTATGGTTCTGCAGTCCTGGATAGCTCCGTCGATGCGTTGAAAGCATCGTTCACAACTTTGCTGTTGCACACGCAGCTTATGAGGGTGGCCGCAGCATCTGCAAATGGCACCCTAAACAAGGCTGCTTGTTCCCCGACTTCCCTAATAAAGGAAGCCGGTAAACCATGTGCGTACTTAGTCAATACACATGTGGTGAGGTTTCAAACTACATGCACATCGTTAACAATTTAAACGATTAATAACCATTTTCAAATATAAACAATAATAATTGTTCAAACTTTTACGTCTCCAAACCAAGATATCATGTCAAAAATAAGCTATAAGCAGTTTCAGAATAAGACCGATTCAGGGCTACTTTGAAATGGCCAAATACAGTAGACTCAATAAACGAAAGTTCGCTAAACGGAAGTGCTGTTTAAATGGAACAACTGCTTGATATTTTTGGTCTTGTATTTGTATTCGGCACCCCTTTTCACCTTTTGATAATTGAACTCCTGTTAAATTTAATATCTTTTTCTGGTCCCTTAAGGTTCTATTTCATGAGCCTGCTGACAGCATTTCCAGCAGATATTAACGGGAGTCCCATGACAAGGATGGTCACATCTTCGGAAACACACACAACACAGCCCGATCGCCAGAGCATACACATGTTGATTGATTGTTCTACCTCACCTGAAGTGATTGCCTGGTTCGAAGAGATGCACGCCATGGTGACCGTGTGGCACGGAGTGTGGTCCGAAAACCCGGCACACAGCGCAGCCTGGAAAAAGCGAATTTTTTCACGACTCACTCATTAAGTGCATTGAAATATTGAAGCCACCACTCTGATCCCACTTAACCAATTAAGAGCTAATTAATAACTGACATTTTCCAAACTAATTAAAATAATGTAAGCATCAAGTCCATTGAAATATTAAATGGTTCCACTGCCATGATCCCACCTATTTATTTAGAGCTTTAATAATAGCTGACATTTTCTAAACTAATTGAAATAATGTAAGCAACAACATGTGCAGATTAAGTTTGCATAACTATATGTGCAAGTGTCAAGAGTGGAAGTGAAATTGCACAGCAAATTGATATACACAGACTTGATGTACGCCCATTCAGTGCCCAATTTAAAGGAGTAATCAAAGCAATAAGTTGAAGTAACGAAAAACAATAAATAAGGGGTCTTAACCAACAAACAAGAAACAAAGAAAACTTGCCTCCCTGGCAACATTGCACGTTGTTGGCTCGGCGATAACGCTTCCAGAAACAATGTACTCAATCGATTCTGCACACAAAACAAAACCAAAATGCAAGGACTGAAAACAACTGCTTTTGACAGAGAACAAAAAAGTGACAAAAAAGTCCGCAAAAAAGGAGTTTCAGCTAGCCCACCTTTGGGAATGCCAGTCTTCCTTAGTAGATTCCTGCAACCAAATGACACAAAATCAACCAAACCCCGAGCGTATAACAAACAAAATGCAACCAACCAACAAAATGCCATATTGCGAAACCAGATTGTATTAAACATGAAAATAACTGCTGTTATGTTCGCTGTAGCATAAAAAGCAGGAAAATCTGCAGACTACACCTCCTCGAAATTCTAAGCAATAATGCATTGGCAGGACTCTAATAGGCTGTAGTGTAGAATCGCAGTTGTTTTGCCAAACTGCTCAACACTTCTGCAGCTCAAGTGTACAGAAGATCTGTACACTTGAGCTGCAGAATCTAGCAACCACTTGCAGACATTGTATACCTGAAGGTGAAACACTTTTAAATGAAATAATCTTCTCTTTACATACAGCATAAAAAATTGGCTTCATACATGCAGATGCAACAAATTTATGAAATTAATCACTTAAAACAAAAGCCTTAGTGCCTGTTTCAAGGTTTTCACAGAGTGCTTGTAAACATGGTGCTCTTAGTTTTAGTACTCTTGATTCTCGACGAGTTTCATCTTAAAATTTGTCAGCCTAACTAAATACATATCTGTGACAATCATGTTTTGACGTAGCTTTGCAATCAACATTGAAATTAGACCAGCGACTGTTTAAGTGAAGGAACTACACCGTGAAGCTCAATTTCTTCAATCTTCAGCTTCTGTTATCTTAACGGTGAATAGATTCAATATAACACACCGACACATGCAAGGAAACTAAGCTTTGGACCATCGGTTTGGCATTTGCAACGTGTTAGCCGTGGACACACATTTGATCTTTACACTTGCTAGTACTGGAATCGTGAAAATCACATATCCCAGAAGAGCCCATTTCTTGCTCTTCAGTCACTGCTGAAAGATTTCCTTCAAACTCAACCAAATGATGCTCAGTAATGACAAGGCTTTACTAATTTTCTACTTATCTTCTTCATGTTTCCCTGTACTGCTGTTTGCAGGAATGCATAGCGCAGTTAACAAGTGGTTGGTGAGAAGCAAACTCTCGCGCTACACAAAAGCCAATGAACATTCTCGCCACCACAAATGTTTTGAGCCTTGGCGCCTCCATTAAAATGACGAAACAAGTTAAACCATCTTTGTGAAGAGGAGAATCACTCACAGGAAAGCAGCTCTCTGAAGATCATGAGGCATCAGGTTATTGTACTTCGTTCCGGAGACAAGGAATGGTGTTCGCACGCCTTCCACGAGGACAATGTTTCTTTGGCCTGAGCTTGATTTTGTTGCTATAAATGTAGAAATGCATAAGAATAAAAAAACGCCAGGCCTGCACGGAAGGCGCAACACAGTCACAGCGAAAGCTAGAAAAGCGGCCTTTCAGATACTTTTAGAAACACTTATTGGGTAGCCACTGCAAGGACACTTGCTTGATACCCATTAGCGCATTAATAATAAATTTTTTTGGGTAGTAGGCCGGCATTCTCTATGCTATTTTTCGTCAAGCGTGGTATCCGCTAAACACTTGCAAGGAATTTCGTGCCAATTGTTCATGCAGTGGCTGACGACAATGACGAACTATGGCTGAAATGGGTATGCACCACAGTTAACAGGGGAACAAGAACAAGCTTATGTAATGGGTTGGAGCATTGGATGGCCCACTCGCTACACTATTCACATTGTTCGATGACTGGTCGTTCTTTCGCTGTTTTAAAATGCGTTATAAGTCATATTAATGCGTTTACTTTTCCAACATCAAGCCTGCCTAAGGTAAGTTTGCCAACAAGTCACAAGCACCGGCGTAGCTCAGAGGTAGAATACTGGGCTGGCATCCAGCGGACCCGGGTTCGAGCGCCACTGTGTCATTGGTGCCAGTTTTTTTTTTTTTTAATTTCGCGCGATATGGTTATGGACACTGGCAGTGGCGGTGGACAACTGCGCATGACCCAAGTTGTGATCTTATAACAGCTTTCGATGTAAAAAGAAAAAAGCCAGGCTACCAGAAAAATGAATAGGCCAAGCACAGCCTTGCCAAAAAAAAACTACGAGTAGGATTGCCGAATTCAAGAACTAAGCCACAGTTAAAAAAATAAATCGAGCACCCTTATACTTCATTAAATCAAGTTTCAACTGTATAACCAACAAGAAAAAAAAAAAGGAATGACATGAAAGTTACCTATGTTAAAGTAGCTAGACATTCCAGTTGCTTTTCCAAACTCATAAGTTTTCACAAAGAGAGGCAATACTTATTACTAGTGTGGAAAAAATAACGTAAAAAAACAAGAAAAGAGAGAAAAAAAAAGAAGCAAAAATATGAGACATGTTTCTTTTTTTTTAGCAAAGTAGGTTTGTGTTCATAAGACACAATGGAATAAACATTCATACTAAAATATGCAAATACGCTGCCCTGCTCACATTTATATTGATATGTATAGTACTCGTGGGTCAAAGTGCAACATCGAAACTGCTATGAGCACTTGCTTATGTTAACAGCCTCATGTCATGGCAAATCTGGTCTCTAAAGATACTGTTGGCTCTGATTTACGCGTTCCGTAAATTACGCTGAAATGACATGAACTGAAGATGCTGAAAATGAAAACATGTACAGTGCTCAGAGATTGAAACGGGACAACTTAGGGCTAAGTAATGCAAATGTTCAAGTTTTCATCACCTTCAGTTCAGGTCGTGTTGGCATAAGTCAGACTTTAACGCGTAAATCAGAGCTAAAACTATCTCTAGCTACTAGATTCACCGCAACATAACATGGTTATTTCAAGCGTCACACTAACTGAAAAATTTTACGTTCTTCTTGAATCCTCAGTTACTACTACACATTACTTTGTCTGAAATATTTTGGGTCTCAATCCGTGAGCACCGAACAGAGCAGATATCAGTCAGTATAATAAAATACAATAATACACATTAGAAAAAATTGGCCTTGTATCTGCATGTTACACTGCAAATGTCATCGAAAGACGATAGTCTTGCATCTGGAGAGAGTGAACAAAACGTTTATTTGATGTTCTGCGCAAGAAAATTGGTGAATGGTATTCCGGAGGCACAGCATATGAGTGTTTTGATGCGTTAAGCGGAGGCGAACGAGCGCTATTAAGCACGTCACACATGAGACGTACGCTATCTGGTAGTTATCTTAAGGTGTACAACGCAAGACGACGGGTAGGTGCCACCACTGTGTCATTTTAGCAAAGTGTTTGCACGGCCGTGGCGTTGGAGACAATTGCTTTTTTGGGCTAGCGTTGCATTGTCAGCGCAGTGTGATAAACGCTACGGTCCTTAGAATTAATTATGTATGCATTTTCTAGTATAAAGAGATACATACAGAATATTGCCGTGTTGTTATTGTGCTTCAGATATAAGCAATAATTGCTTTTTAATCGACAATCATACAAGTATGAACCCCGAAACTTGAGCAATATTGGCGGACGGGGTTGGATTTTGGCCGTTCTGGGTATCATTTCGGCGGACAAACAGACAAGTCCACCGACAGACAGACCAAAATTTTTGCGTCGAAGGTCCCCAAGAAAGACTATCGTCTTTAATAACACATTACATCACTTACTAGTGGCTGTTGCATAGTGGCTGTTCGAGATGGCTCCGGACAAGGCAGCTTGGCTACCTGAATAAATAAAAAAGTTCACGGCGAAGATGCTGAAATTTACAGCAATGCAGGTAAGGCCAGTAATCAACATTACTATTGCATTCTTTCATCAAATATTAACATGATTCTTCAACACACAGCACTCCTTTTTGTTATGTTCAAGCATGTCTCGATGGTAGTGCGATGGCACAGTGGTTACGATGCTTGCCTGCTGACCTGAAGGTTGACACTTCGATGGCAGCCACGGTGGTCTAGACACCCGAGTACTTGGATTGATAGAGGCCCATGTGCTCAGATTTAGGAACAGGTTAAAAAAAGAACACCACATGGTAGAAGTTTCCGGAGCCCTCCACTATGGCACGTCTCATAATCGAATCGCGTTTCGGACACATCATTGATGTGTCCTGCCCCATCTTTCCTACTTTCTCATTCAGTACTTGTCCCTATAGACACAGAATTCACGTCACTTCAGGTTGGCCAAAGTACAATCAGGCACTCTCATTTCGCACCAAGTTTTGCGCGCTTCTTACTAACAGCTTTGCAGTTTATATTTTTTGTACATTATTTACTTATTGACTTCTTTAAAAAAACAAATGGGCTCTGTGTAATAAGAGCGTTAAAAAAAATGGGGGGGGGGGGGGGGGTGAACCCACTTACACAAACTTTATCACAAGAAAGCATTGTTTATAAATATGCAATAGATGTACTGAAATTTTGACATGTGAGACAATGAGTATACTAGCAGGACTAAATGCAAGTTATGAGGCATCAAAGAGTCACACATATCATTCAAGACATGTTAGTTATACAATGCAGAACCAACTGTATGCAAGCATAACGATACTAGAAAAATCACTGTATTCAACGACAGCTACCAAAAGTAGATATATAGGCTTGAAGTAAAAATAAAAAAAAAAAGATTTTGCAAATATTGAAAAACAAAGCAAAAAAAAAAAGGGCCGTGGCTAGTGGTCTGTCTCATCCAAAGCTTTAAGGTAACGTTAAGTGAAAAATGAATTAGAAACAATATTTTTCTATTTGAAGAAATTTATACTGGTTATGTAAATAAGTACAAAAAAGCCACTTTTTATACTTTAAAAATGAACCCCCCTTTCCAGCCAGGTTAGAAGTGGTTCAAGCTACAGCGGCATTCCATGTACAGACACGTCACCTAGACAAAAAACGTGTCCTCAGTTGCAGCTGCCTTGTCCAGCGTGCGATACTACACACACAAGTTGACAGGCAAGCACGAGTATATCACAACTCCAAATCCAGACCAGGGTCAGATAGCTGTCAAAGGTGCAGCAGCTACTAGGCATTGTCGAGTCTACAGCTAGCACTGAAGAAAAAAGCCCATGCTGCCTGATCTCATGGTGCTCCTATAGCATCACATGACACTACATCAACCCCACGATTATGGGAATGTTAAACCCCAATTATTTATTATACTAGGATCAAAGAGACACTAAAGTGAAACAAAGACCCAGTTAAGATTAATAAATTGTACTTTTAGAACTCTAATGTTATTAGGTTAACTGTTGTACATTTAATAATAGAGGAGCAAAAAGTCAGAGTTCTATGTTTTAATTTTCGTACTGAAACTGCTCCACGTGATGTACCAGTTATTCGAAAGTCGCAGGTTTCAATCCTGCTCATGGCAAGTTATCTTTTTGTCCACTTTTCCTTTTTCACATTTACATTACAATTACTTCTAATGTGAAGAAGTTTATTGGTCATTGAGGATGTTATCATTGTCAGTGCTGAGGCTGTAACGTCCACTATACTTCTCTTGGCGTCATTTGCCCTTAGTTCTCAATAATGTTGTGTCTAACAAAGAAAAAAACCTTCATACTCTTTTTTCCTTCATTTATAGTGAGGGTCTTGTTCTGGCAAACTTGATGCCTTCACATTAGACTACATGTATGTGTGGGATTATTGGTCAGCTGCCAGCTCGAAACAAGATTACGAGCTACGTGACCCCAACAGACAAAAAGTGTTCCACACTCGCCGCAATGGCAAAAAGCGGCGCTGACTGACGCTCCCATGTTTAAATGTACATATATGCCCTACTAGGTAGAGGAGGGATGACAGTCACCATGATGCCGTACTAGCGCATCGAACGTGTTATGCGAACGTCGCAGGTTCACACAATTCCTGTACAACACAGCACAACTCCTGTATTTATGAATGCCCTTGTCATTCATAGTTCTGGGGCATCAGAAGATTTTTACTAAAAAAAGGCAATCCATAACCCAACCCTGTAGTATTACCAAGAGAGCTTCAATAGGTTAAAGGGACACAAAAGGCAAATGTTAAGTCGATGCTCATTGCTGAAATAGTGGTTCGGAAACCCGGTAGTGCTACTTTTGTGCCAAGGAAGTGCTTATTTTGAAATAAAATCACGTTTCAGTGGTCCCCATCGCGTTAGTGCCCTTGTTATGCCCGCCTGAAAATGGCCGTCTCACGGCCATTTTCCCGCCTGAAAAGTGTTATCCCCGCCTGAACATTGCCGTGCACAACGTTGCCCGGCTTTACTGCATGCGCGCCGACACTAGTAGCAGCAGAACGATAGTAGCAGGTGCCACATCAGCAACAACGGGCATTGAGCCGTTTCATGCCATAACCTGCGAGATGGCAGGAATGCTTGGTTCAACTGGGCCCCACTAAAAGTGGCACAATCTGTCCAGTTTAACCAGGCGAAAATAGAACTGTTGAACCAGTTGCGCCATTCCCCATAGTAATGTACAGCGGTTCTTTTTAGGGGCGAAGCTCCTTAGGGCGTGGGCTGTGCGTCCCCTGTAGCCTGTATGTAGCCACCTCTGGTTTAGTTCTTGCAGTGTTCACTAGATGGCGGTACCGTCCCCTGTATGTAACCACCTCTAGTTTAGTTCTTGCAGTGTTCACTAGATGGCGGTACCGTCTCCTGTATGTAGCCACCTCTCGTTTAGTTCTTGTAGTGTTTACTAGATGGTGGTACTTGTAGCTGATGATGAAAAGATGCAAGATGTTATAAACTAGAAAGCGGTACTTGTAGTTGATGAAAGACGCGAGATCTTATAAAATAGGAATGATGTCACATATGGCGCGTGTCATTGGTTGAAGGCAATCGTTCGATTTACTGCGGCGACGTACGCTAGGGGGAGCGATGTAATAAAATCGAGTGGGCAAAATGTACAGAGGATTCATGGTTTACCAGGTTTACCTCCGGAGCTTTGCCCACTCATCATAATTCACTTCGTGGATATGGCAGAATTTTTTTTTCAGGAACAACCAAGCAGCATTTTATTACGTCTCTTGATGCACAGAAGGTTCTTTATTTAGTGCAGCTAGTTCGATTACTAGTTATTCATTTTAGGTGGCAAGTCTGACGCCATTGGCATCATTTTGCAAATTTCCTACTCGTGGCGCATGTGTTCTTGTCTATTTACTTTAATTTATCGGTAAGTAGGGCACTGCTGTTGATAATATTGTCGTTTTAGACGTTGTCACTCTGACATAATTTGTTATTTGACTTTAGTGTCCCTTCATATTGCTTGTTTCTAATTAATTTAGACACAGCAACACACACTAGGTGTTTCAATGAAGAGTGTGTTGCAAACGTCGCAAAGTGATCAACAAGCACAATATCAGGGACAGCACAGTGTCAGGCTGTGTATCAGTTGCGACCACTTGAGATTCTCTAAGATGCACTTAAATTTATGTACATGATTGTTTTTTGATGTCAGACACCATAGCGATGCGGACGCGACTGTCGGGAACCAAACGTGTCAACTCATCATTACGACTACTAAAACACGGTAGCAAGAGGAAGTGGGGCCAGTTTAAGTGGATGTTGCGACACAGCATGCACAGGATAGGCCAACATCGAGGATGCACAGGTGTCTGAACAGTTGGCAAAACAAGGTCAGTTCATGAACCCGTTATGAAATAGAGGTACATTCAACAGTATGCCCTTCACTTTTCTTTCTTATTGAAACCCCACGTTATACTCTTCGATATTGAATGTAACAATCCACAACAGGCTGACAAGAGTACCTGTTCGACTTGAATGCTGCAGCAGAATTCTCTACCGAAATGAACGACACTAAAGTGAATTGACT
The DNA here is from genome assembly GCF_043290135.1 of Rhipicephalus microplus. Classification (NCBI taxonomy): domain Eukaryota; kingdom Metazoa; phylum Arthropoda; class Arachnida; order Ixodida; family Ixodidae; genus Rhipicephalus; species Rhipicephalus microplus. Next base: position 72,740,432 of record NC_134708.1, read on the forward strand.
GAATGCACTGAACACAATCATTTTAAAATTTTTATTTCAAAGCAAGGCATTTTGCAGGAACTAAACCTAAGTGTCTATGATTCAATTTCAGGTAAGCATTAAAAACAAATAGTTATGCAGAACAAGACATTAGGACCTATATCGTACCTCGGTTGTGTTCTATTGTACTGTATTTCTATATACTACAGTCCTGCATAGAAAACCTCCTCCCAGCTTTTGCTTTTACATGAAAATACCAACGTAAATGATTCACCACAAAAAAAAATCAAGAGCCATTCCACTCTGTGACAGTGGATGACGAGTGATGCTGTTTAGCGCATGACCCAAAGGTCACACAAATTTCAGCATAAGTATGAACTCGTTTATCGTCTGTATTGGCATTGGGCGGCAAGTTTAACACCGAATTCCTGAAAAGCCGCAAGTTTTTCATGGCGATTTTTCATGGTGGCTTTATATCTTGTCTAGCAGGGGGATGTTCTATACTACTGCCACCAAAGTTGGTGAAACTTTCCCAGAATTTAAGAGGGCTGGGCATGCTAACACGGACCCAGAAAAGACACAAGAAATCCAACCTGAACCAATGAGTACTTTACGAAAAAGAAGTCACGATGCCGACTAACTGAAGAGGCACAGTGTTTAAAAAGAAAGAAGGCAAAAAAAAAATTAAGTGCGCCTGCATATGTATTTGAAGAACATATATACAATGGCATGTACAGGTGTCTTTGTGAAAGATAAGTGTCAACTTCTTTATTATATTCGTGTTTGCATGAATGCGTATCAAATAGCTTAGTTCTCCGTTATTTTAACTTCTCAGAAAAGATTCTCTTGTTACATTCGTATCGCATTACGGAGACAATGCATTCCATGCTTCAGATACATTCTCTTCTTACCCACAAGTGTGAGCGGACACTTGCCTATGAATCATGTGGACCCTGGCTTGAATATAGTCCCGCGAAGAAATTTCGGTTTGTTAATTTGATTCGGAGATCTTTCTGTTGGCGGATGCCGAAAAATCGCCACCAAAGAGTCGCAGTAAAAAGTGTACAGAGAACGTTCGCTGGTGGCTTTCGACATGGACATCGCCAGTTCAGCAAACGATATCAGTATCTAGGGTTTTGTTTTATGTACCCAAGCCACGATATGATAATGGGGGACGCTGTACTGGAGCGCTCCGGGAGTTTCGACCACCTGGTGTCCTTTAATGTGTGCCCACATCGCACAGTGTACACGAGCCTCTACCATGCGACCGCCGTAGCCAGGATCGAAACCTCGACCTTCGGAGGATCGAAACCTCGACCTTCGGTTCAGTACCAAAAATCTCAATTTTAATGCAAACAAATGCAGACATCAAACACACACAGCACTGTTTGATGCCCGGGAGTACATGTCGTGTGTGCTGAAATTAAGTTTTTAGAAATGATCTACCAACTAGCCCAAAAACAAGTTCTTTTACAATACATTTCGGGTCAGCAGCTGAGCACATCTAGCACCGTGGGGGATTATCAAACGATGAAACAAAACGAGCTCCAGAACGTGTAACTTCAATGGCGGCTTTGGAAGGTTAAAGTGCGAGTGAACTGATAGGGGTTGTAGTATGTGCGCGTGCGGCCTATCTGAACCTGATGATGACACTCAATCGAACCAGTCAATACGCAAGCAATGATTAGCGCATATCCGCGTTCAGATAGAACAAACGGGAGATAAAGTTGTCCTTTAGCGCGGATCAGAAATGATGGCTCGCAAGTTTGTTTGGAGAGGATAAAGAAAACGAGTGCCCACGAATCGACTTTTAAGATACGAACAGTCACTGCGGGAGACAAATTTGCTTGGGACCTGCTGACCTTCGATAAGATTTTAAAATCTCGCAAAAACTTCCGTCTTGAAATCTCCTACTGAGTAGACACCAGTTAATGATTTCTAATGTGTGTTTCGTTAAGTGAAATTCGTTCGATGCAACGTAACACTACTTTGTGAAAAAGATAGAAACATAAAAAGAGAGTATTTTTATGCGAACGAAAGAGTACTGCACACTTAAGAAAACAGGGAGCCGTCAGATTTATTTTTTTCATTTAATTTCATAAGCGGGACATTGCTGTTTTTAAGTAAGGAGAGGACGTTTTAAGTGAAGCGAAACAAGATGAACTTCTAACACACAATCGCATCCTATGCGAGTGCGACCGCAATATATTTCACGGAGTTGTGTACAACCACGATCTACGAAAACGATACTCAAGGACGACAGGAAAAATTCAAGTCGCGGCAATAATGCGTCATCTAATTATCGGTAACCGGTTCAGGCAGGGGCGATATTGGGGGGAAAACGAGAAATACGAAAACCAGGAAAACGTCGTTTTTCCTTCGTTTCGAAGGCGAAGACGGGACACATGTGAAAAGAAATCTGAAACTGAATAAACAAGGCGTGACAGTGAAGGACAGCCCTAGGCTCGAAAAGTACGAATTATAGCCTGGCTGTAAATCAAAGGGTAACAGCCAAGTAGTTGTACTCACAGAATTTGGCTCGTTTGAGCGTCGAAGACACACCGATACGAGCCGACACAAACGCCATGTTTGCTGTGGACGAGACCCCAGAAAACGCGACATGGGCAACGCCCCAAAACATCTTTTTTCTATCTTATCCTTGTGGCAAGAACACCGTTATCATGCAATAATAACTTTCCGTCAACAATTGTAGGGTTAACACAGCATGTTTATTAAACGTTAACACAATAAAACAGTTACAGAGACTTTTTAAGTAAAGGCAACGCGTCATGTAAATAAGCAACGCATCTGGTTTTACCATCACCCAGCCGGCTGGCAATCGTTTAGCAGTCAACGAGGAGGCGAAGTACAGAAACATAAGTATGGCTTGTAGGGCGTTGGGACTTTTACGGAATTATCCTCATCTGGTTTCCTCGATTCGTAAGTGACTTATGAAACCTGACAACGCGTCGATTCGCTTTTCCGTAGCATTCAGAAGTGGAATTCGGTGCACCGTTGTTTGATATTATCGGGGTCACTCCAAATAACCCCTATCTTCATGGCTTGCCGGCGTGAACGGTCTTGGGATTGTCGCCCGTGCTTCCAGATCGCATCGCTGTATCATCGCCGATATCATTAGTACTATGAAACACGAGTAGCTGCGCGCAACCAAGCTAGCGGTAACGATTGCACATTACTTGGCTGAATGTCACATTACTTTCAAGTTGTTCCTTGTATCTATTCATTACCTTGGGACGGGCGCATGCCAGAGATCGCCCGGATGTGCAAAGACTCCGCGCATATGTTTCACTGAAACCAAACGTTTCCTATTTCAGGAGGAAGCTCAGTGCGGACCTTTTCGCTTTCAAGCATGCGTCGTAAGTTGAATCTTCAGTTTCCTGCCTACCTGTGCACTGCAGCCCCGCCTTTCTTCAAAAAATAACGCCCGAACTTTCCTGAATTCTTTTTCTTCCAGAATTGAAGCACCTAAAGTACGATGTCAAGGAAGGCGTCGCCGTTATTCGATTCGACTCGCCCAACTCGAGGGTTTGTCGATTTTTATCAGCTGTTGATGTTCGGTGCGTTGGTGACACCACTTTGTTTACTCGCGCAGGTGAATTCGCTGAACGCTGAAGTCATGGAAGATGTGAAGTTCATCCTAGACGACTTCACGAACAACGGTTCGGTATCTAGTGGTGTACTTATCTCCTCCAAGCCTGGCTGCTTCATCGCCGGCGCTGATATCTTGTAAGGCCGACGTCTTCTTTAATAAAAGCTTAAAATTTTTGATAACTGTAGTGAAGTGTCGGGGATGATCTATATAGGAACGTCAGTTAGATTTGTATGTGATGAACGATGGAGATTCTGTAGAGCAGTGCAAACGAATAGGATGCATTTGCCAAAGGTGCTGGGCAAAAGGCCTTCAAATTCAGTATACCTGTCAAAGTTATGTTAAATTGCATTTTACAAGCCAATATATCTAAAAGTGTTGTAGATGCTGCGGTAAATAACTGTCACACACTTCGGGTGAGGCCCCGCCGATCTAACATCGACGTGCGGCAGACTCGCAGGCTTCCACTTTACGCTTCGGCCTGCGACGCCTGAAAGGCCTCGAAGTGGCACATTTCAAATTTATTTGCGGGTTGGTCGACCCGTGCGGGGTTGCACGTGTGGTGATGTGTGGGCCTGACCGACGCACTCATAGAGCAGACACAGAGTTTGATTACACATAAACAAGCATTTAATTGGAACACTGGCAAAGGCAGGAGTTAAGAAAAATAACAGAGAGGAGTAACACTGATACGCAAAGGAAAGAACAGCTATATAACAAAATATGCTAAAAAAAACACTACAAAAGATACAGACTAAAGACAAATATGCGGAACATTAATAAAATAACAACAAGATGGAAATCAAAGGAGAGAGACACTAGAAATTAATTACAGAATTATCATGGTGGCGCTTTAGAATTTAAACGTGCGACGCAGCGCACACTACAAATATTTAAAAAAAAAGGCTGGTTAAAACAAGTTTACGGTTTAACAAAAAAGTCACAATAAAAAGTTCCATACGGACCAAACCAGCCCTTGGTGCACGTAGGGGAGTTGACGGGTGCCGCTGAAGGTCTCGCCGGCTTGGTAGACGACGAGGGTGCCCGGAATTGCAGCCGTCTCAATACGTTGCGCGGGTCACTCCGTGCTCGCCGCCTACGCGAGACTCGCGACACCGACGACCGCACTTGTTGCTGGCTGTACGTCAACTGCTCTTCCGATGCAGTTCAAACCGCCTCAGGGGCGTACACGTGCTCCCGTCTCATCTGGGAGTAATATTCTTTGTTTAGATCGCCGGTGCCCCTTCCGGTACCGGTGCAGGGAAGACGAGCCGGTGCCACGTTGGGTCGTTAGTCGCCGGATGTCGTCCCCCAACACAAAAGCGCCCTTCCTTGGTAGGTGGGGCCCGCGGATGCTCCGAAAATTGGAGTCGTTTGTGACATAGCCCCCCTCTTAAGAATATTACTGCGTAATATTCAGGAAAATCGCAAACGCACAATGTTCGGAAGCTTTCAGTGTTCCGGTCGTCCACCAACGCGTTTGTTTTTTTTCGCGCACCATTTCGCTGACGTGGACGACACCGCAGAGAACACCCGACACACCACACTTTCACGGTCACTATACGATGAAAGTCAGAACTCGCGCACAACGTCATGTCACCACACATGAAAAGACAATGACAAAAATACTGCACATTTCAGGAGTAAGACAGGTAAGCATTCCTTGATGCCACATATAAAAAAAAACTACACGCTTTAAGCGGCATTGAAAAGTCACTTATTGACACGCAGCTTTCAGAAAAGATGAATGAGTAATAAATCGCCATGATCATTTGTGCACAGTTCTTGGACATGCTCCACACTAAAGCGCTTCCTTTCAAAATAATAATAGAAAGAAAAGTCTTGAATAACATAGCGCCATGTTTGTGCACTCATGCGTACCGTGATTAACTTGAATTGTACGACCAAGCAGTACCGTAAAAAAAAAACCCAACTAATGAAATAACAATATCCCTAAAACAAGGCTTCCCTGACTGAACGGGTAATAGGTTGAAGCAACAGAACATCGTCTATAAACACACAGACGACAAAAGCAAACAAAAAGATTAACTAAGCTATTAGTCCCCCATTCATGGAATGCTCCAAAATCGAAAAACATAAATGAACATTGTTTCAACCAACAAGTCATTTGCCTTTGAGGTCACCTTTGAGTTCCTATGTACGTAACCTTTATCCGTGCTCGAGGTGGTCGCACTCTTGGGGGAGCCGTTCGAAACAACCCGGGCAGACAAAAGAGCGTATGGCCGCTACACGGACGCCTGTTTCCCGTTAGTCTGCACCCCGGAGGCATGCCTATATCGACGCCTCGTTCTACGAAAACGGGTCCCCGAGCCACGTCGTGTCGCTCGGCCGAAAGGCGCTGCTTCGCCATGCACCCCGCGCCTCGAGCAGGGCAGTGGAGCGAAGGAGGTCGGCTTTTCCGAGCTCCACGAACAAATGCCTGCCTCACCCCTCTATCTGTCGGACGGTTTGAAGCATAGTGACCCACTCGACTGGTGAATGCCACAAAACGCAAACGATGCTTTCGTTGCGTTGATTGCCGTTTGGCAATCCGCGATTTTCCCGGTTGCTTTGCAGCCTTCGTTTTCCTTCGGCTTGTGCGGAGTCTTTTTCTTTTTGCACGTTGCCCAGTGCTCACTTTCGAGAAGTCCGCTTGCAACATTTGCAGAGCGGAACTTGTCTCGCCTGTCTCATCGGCTGTAAAGTCTATACAGTCGGGATTTTCCGTTAATTTGTGGACACCCTGACTTGCGGGAAACTTGACCGACGGCTGAACAATGCAAGCGCCTTCCTCAGGGCTGCGCCGCTCGCACCTGGGAGAACTGCTTGCCCCAACATTGCCCAGCTCGCAGTGTGCGTCAGCACACGACTCTGTCCCGCTGTCTGTACAGGGGTCCTCACCTGCCGGACCGGAAGTACTGCGAACATCACAGTTAGCTGCTATGGCGACGCACATACAGGGTGGCTGTGCCAAGTCCATTACAGATGGCATTTCTGTAATACCAAGACTCTCCAGGCACAGCGCCTCGTCGCCATCACTGCGGCCTTCAGTGGCCTTTGTGGCCACAACAGGACTTTCAGCAGCTAACTCAGTAGGTTCACTCGCGAACCTGATGTCCGCCTCAACAGTACACAATTTCTGCCCGGCTCTCAGCGGTTTGGCACCTACGGGATCTTTGCCCTTTTCGTGCCTTGCATCCCAGGCCTCAAACATGCGCCGTCTACCTTCCATTTTCTCGCGCAGTAGCTGAACATGATCCTGGTAAGACTGCTTGTTCGGGACATGGTCGGTCACGCTACTGGGCGTTCTAGCGGCTAAGCTAAGACCCGACTGCGCCGCACACAGTCCCAAGCGCTCTTTTTCCTTTTGAATTCTAAGCCTTGAATTTTCTCGTTCCTGTTCCATCAAAAATTCCAGATGTTGCCTGTACCTAATGCGTTCGGCATCGCGCTCCTCTTTAAGTCTATTTCGTTCTTTTTCGACGAAATTATATAACTCCTTGCCTACAAAGCCAAAGGCTTTGCCCTGTTCAATTAGCTTCTCAAACTCCGTGTCGTCCATTGCTATACACAGTTGTCAACCAACAAAGCAATAACAGACCGGCTACACACTGAACGCTCAGAGTTACGTCAGTCTCCCAGACATCACCACGTGGTCGGCCAGTCCTGTCGCGCGGACGCCAGATAATGTCACACACTTCGGGTGAGGCCCCGCCGATCTAACATCGACGTGCGGCAGACTCGCAGGCTTCCACTTTACGCTTCGGCCTGCGACGCCTGAAAGGCCTCGAAGTGGCACATTTCAAATTTATTTGCGGGTTGGTCGACCCGTGCGGGGTTGCACGTGTGGTGATGTGTGGGCCTGACCGACGCACTCATAGAGCAGACACAGAGTTTGATTACACATAAACAAGCATTTAATTGGAACACTGGCAAAGGCAGGAGTTAAGAAAAATAACAGAGAGGAGTAACACTGATACGCAAAGGAAAGAACAGCTATATAACAAAATATGCTAAAAAAACACTACAAAAGATACAGACTAAAGACAAATATGCGGAACATTAATAAAATAACAACAAGATGGAAATCAAAGGAGAGAGACACTAGAAATTAATTACAGAATTATCATGGTGGCGCTTTAGAATTTAAACGTGCGACGCAGCGCACACTACAAATATTTAAAAAAAAAGGCTGGTTAAAACAAGTTTACGGTTTAACAAAAAAGTCACAATAAAAAGTTCCATACGGACCAAACCAGCCCTTGGTGCACGTAGGGGAGTTGACGGGTGCCGCTGAAGGTCTCGCCGGCTTGGTAGACGACGAGGGTGCCCGGAATTGCAGCCGTCTCAATACGTTGCGCGGGTCACTCCGTGCTCGCCGCCTACGCGAGACTCGCGACACCGACGACCGCACTTGTTGCTGGCTGTACGTCAACTGCTCTTCCGATGCAGTTCAAACCGCCTCAGGGGCGTACACGTGCTCCCGTCTCATCTGGGAGTAATATTCCTTGTTTAGATCGCCGGTGCCCCTTCCGGTACCGGTGCAGGGAAGACGAGCCGGCGCCACGTTGGGTCGTTAGTCGCCGGATGTCGTCCCCCAACACAAAAGCGCCCTTCCTTGGTAGGTGGGGCCCGCGGATGCTCCGAAAATTGGAGTCGTTTGTGACAATAACTAACTTGTTCGCAGATTTTCAAAAGTGGCATCTCGAGTGAAACTTATCTAGCACCCAATTCCCCTTGTGTGTATAAGGTTAACAATTTATTCAAGATAGCAAGTCATGCATATTTTCAAGCCCAATTTGCATATGTTCTAGAACACATGTGAACTGCACCACATTTAGCTTGCATGAAATGGCAGCTGGTCATGTGCATTATTGCAGCAAGATTTTTATGCTAAGCTGCATCACATTGCTAAGTGACTGTCAGCCATTTTTTCTGTTCCGAAAATACAAACATTACTTGTGTGCCGACGACAAGGTCTCCGTCAAGTACGTGTGGTGCCACCTGTTGCAGTGGCCGAGCAATACTACATGAGGGTGCCACGAGGAGTGGCACAGTGAAGCCCCTAAAACTTCACAAAGTAGCGACACTCTCCTCCTTTGCACTCTCTTTTCAAACGTGGCACCACTTGTTTTTGCTCCTGCATAGCAGACGCCCTTTCGTGACGAGAGCGCTTGCTCGGCAGGCAGCGCGCTAAAAGCATTCACTGTAGCTGTTTAACTCGACCTAAAATTTTCTTAACAAGTGTAACGTTGGCTTGGACAGCTCTGTTTAGTGCCATGTGCAACGCATACGTGTAATCACGCCTTGATTGAGTCACTCGGCGTCGCAGTGACCGGTTGTTAACTTTGTGCACACCACCTTTTAGTATGTATGTTTTTAAACCTAAAAAATGCGATTGTTAGTGAGAACGGCCGTTTTCCTAGGTCCATTGTTTACGCGTCTACGAATAAGTTTCACACTGTAAATAACATCACTGAAACGTTAGCGCCTAAAGGGACAGTGCGACTGCCTTTCCCTACACAGCGCATGGGTTTGAAATAACAAAAAATACTTTTGGTTATCATGAGTGCATCTAGTGAAACAAGTTATGCTATGGCGAATGATCAGATGTAGTTGATTGTAGCGGTGAGTTTTGCATTGTTTCAAAACACTGCATCGCAAAACGTCATCAACGGCAAAGCTATTTACATTTGAACCCTTACAAGTTCACACTAGTACATATGTGCAGTGGTGAGACGTTCTCGCAATGTATAGCAAACACTTTATTCAGTCCTGCCTGCAAAGATCACCCCAGCTTTGACATGCATGGCTGTATAGCGAAAGACTATGTATAAAGCCGAGAAAATAGATGTAAAATGAACTGGTGAGTTTTATCATTATTTTTTAATAGGATCCCATTTGCTATACCAGTGCTGCATTGCTTTCTTCTCATTTCTTTCGCTTCTTCCATCCAGGTGTGAACCAAATTTTAAATTGCAGTATTTTTTTTATTAAATCTTGCTTGTCAGTGCAGCTCATCCCATTGCATGCACAGCTGTTTCTCAGCACTCTTCTCGTTATAACTGTCAATTTGTGCTCGAGAGGCCAGAAATAGAGGAGGTTTCATTGCAGGTGCTAAAAAGCACAAGCTTACCTGTTGTGTGTGTCGCTCGCTAGAGTCGTGCGCGCCTGGAGTTTCAGTATGTCAGAAAAGGTTTTTGCATAACAGAAGCTAATGCAAGATACGACAGGACGCAAATACTTTGATGGGAGGCTAAAGAGAAAAACAATTTTTCTCGTATTAGTAAATTACTCCTTTTACAATACCAAAGACTTCTACTTTTCCGGTAAAAGATGCTTGGTAAGCGAGAACATGCACAAAATAAAAAGTGCAGGTGGCAGTTCCTGCAGCAGTTACTGTGATGTCATGATGTCAAAGTTCCTGCAGCAGTCGTTGAGACATCAAAGTTTGATCAGCAGTCGCTGTGATGTTATAGATTTTGGCAGCATTTACTAGGGCTTACGTAGTTCCAAATTGGTAAAAAGTTAGTACATAGTTTCGTTGAGTCAGTGTGACCAAAATACGAAAACACTTTCACATTCATAACATCACCATCGAAGATTTCGGCAATAAACTTAAATGTGAAACATTTGATGGTGACTTTCTCATTTGTCAATAAACTTATGGTGATGAAATTAATGGAACTAAGGTTCTAAGTGAGTAACCTATCCACCTAAGCTAATTTATTGTCTCACTTTACTGCTCCTTTAAGTAAGCATGCATTCGTTCATAAGCAAGGTGGACAGCTAAGTAAGTAGTGCTAATCCTGCCCAACAGGATGCTGGACAAATGCAAGACTGCAGCAGAAGGTGCTCGTCTCTCTCGTGAGGCCCAGGAATTGGTCCAGAGGCTAGAGGACAGCCCCAAGCCCATCGTGGCAGCTATCATGGGTTCATGCCTTGGAGGCGGCCTGGAGGTGAATCAGTTGGATCTTGTCTGTGATAGCCCAGTAATGAACAGCATAAAAGGGAACACTGAGGTTGCCTTCAAAAGGCTATTCTGCCTAAACTTGGTTGCGAAGCGCTCAAGTGTTCGTACAATAAATGTCCCAATGGAAATGTACACCTTGCAATTCAGTACGCCAGGTTCCCATTCGTGCTTCATGACTGATTGTTGCTGATGCAGGAGCTCTGGCCTTAAATTGGCCATTGTGGCTAAATGCAGTTTCCAAGCGCTGATTTATTTATTTATTACCTTCAGGGCTTACAAGAAGCGTTACAGAGGGGAGGGGCTACACCAATAGTGGATTATAAGGCACTTAAAAAACGGGGAACTCAAGGAAATAAACCAGCAGAAAAAAGGCATGAGCCAAGGCACGCATGTTACGGTACAATAATAAGTATAAGGTGAATGTGATCAAAAACTGAAAAACGCACTGCTAACAACAATACCAAGTATAAGGTGAAAACAACTGGAAACCACACTGCTAAGAAGCAATATGAATAAACAATAAAAATATAAAGTGAACATAGGCAAGAACTCAAAAGTAGATCGCAGTGGAAAAATTCAGAGTTGACTTTAGCACATGCACTTTCATATCACCAGCATAAAGGAAAAAAAAATAAGCAGGTAAGGTGTAGGGGTGTAGGTTCTAGGTAAGGTTTGTAAGTGCTCCAAGAAAAAGATGAGTGTCTGTGATAGTCACCATTGAGGCAGGCAGGTGATTCCAATCAGAGCACGTCTTCGGAAGAAATGAGTTACTGTATGTTGTGGTATGCTGAAATGGAATGCAAACTTTATGATGGTGGTCAACACGAGCAGAAGTATAGAAAGGGGATGCGATGAAACGGGATCGAAGCAGATGATTGTGATAATATATCTTATGAAAGAGGCATAGTCGAGAAAGCTTTCTGCGAGAGGCAAGAGAGGGAATGTTAAGTGTGGCCTTCATGTTAGTAATGCTTGCTGTGTGGCGGTAGTCGGAAAGAATGAAGCGAACTGAGCGGTTTTGAACTCTTTCTAAACTATATGACCGTAACCCTAAGTGTCCAGTCGAAAGGTACATTTTACAAATAAAAATGTCTGACTTTTATCTGCATATCACAAATGATCTTTACTGAAATACAAACTTGGTGTTCCCTTTCATATTGTTCATGAGTGTACCTGCTGTGATGGCTTAGCGGCTAAAGTGCTTTGCTGCTAAGCACTAAGGCCCGGGTTGAGTTCTCAGTCATGGTGGCCGCATTTTTCTTTCGGCAAAAAGCCAGAACAGCCATGTGTGTAGATTTGGGTGTATTTTTAAGAACCCCCAGATAGTGAGATCTAATATAAACTTCTCCCTCCTTACAGCATATGTCATGATCTGATACTTGTTGTAGCATGTAAAAGCCCAGAACTTGATTTTAGCTGCTACTATATCTGGTTGCACTAAGCATGAGAGTGTTCCTGCTAGATTGGACATTTCTTCGTAGTGAAGCCCATTGCAGCTCTTCATAGGAGCAATATATCTTGATTGTAGGTTAGTAAGAAAAACTGGCTGTAGGTTGTAGAGTAAAGAAAAAGTTTGTTGCAATTGGTTTGAACTTGTGGCTGTAGCCCAAGGCCCAGATGCATTGAAGCTATGACGGCACAGATTTATACATACATATCCCCCCCATCCCAAAATATTTTAAAATACCTGTTTCTATAAAAAAAACAAACAAGACTAGTATTATAGACAAGTTCACAACTTCTTTCAGTGGAATGTCTATTTTTGAGTTGGGACTGAAAGACTGTAAATATGTAGTTACGTGTGCGTCTGCCATGTTTGTGTCGGCTTTTGCTGTGAGGCTGCTGATGGATTCTGTATGTGAAATCTTATAGAGGCATTTTATGTAGTTTTTTTATAGATGCGCAGCATTTGTGCAGTATGACTGCATTGTTTTTTCTAGCGTGTCTTAAATAGTTCTCTCTCGACTTACACAAAACATTTCAGGTTGCGATGGCCTGCCAGTACCGGATAGCAGTCAAGGACCGCAAAACGGTCCTCGGTCTTCCCGAGGTCATGCTCGGAATTTTGCCCGGCGCTGGTGGCACTCAGCGTCTCCCAAAACTTGTAAGTCCACCAGATGTCGCTGTTAAAAGGGGTGAAGTTACACAGGACTTTATTCTGTGCAAAGTTGTTGTTGGCGCACCGTTAAGATTCCCTGGCGTCTTTTGTTGCAACCATTTTGAGATTACTTCATGCTCGACTGCTTTCATAGGTCCAGCTTCCAACGGCATTGGATATGATGCTTACTGGCCGAAACGTACGCGCAGATCGGGCCAAGAAGATTGGGCTCGTCGATCAAACAGTGGAGCCCTTGGGTAATGACATTTTCATACTGTTCGACTGGTGGTCGATTCTGAATGGCCCCTTCATCAATACGATAGATTCAATATAACTTCATTTATGCAATTGGGCTGCTGCTTGGTGCTCTTTTGTATTATTGCAAAGTCCTATTGAGTTAATGATGATGAGTCCCGAGGCCATAAGCACATAAATACCAGTGAGATCTGTTGTCAAAAGTAATAAATAAAGATAACTGATTTCAGATGTGAGACTTGGCTTCTAGCTTTTAAAATTATGCCATTTAGCGAAAATACTAGCTTTTTACGAGCTGGTGAAAATAAATCTTACCAAATTCAAGAGGTTGCCCAAGTGATTCTTGGAACCGCATGCCAGACATCACTCGATTTTTTCACTAACTGGAGACATCAAATGCTTTCCTGGCCATCAATTTTTCAGTGGCACACAAGTTTCTAAACATAAAAATTTTATCACATCTTTTTCAGGTCCTGGAATAAAACCGATAGAGGAACGAATGATCGAATACCTCGAAGAAGTTGCGATTCAAGCGGCCCGAGGCCTCGCTGATGGGTCACTGAAGCCAAACCGAACACGTCCCTTGACGGAACGTAAGTTTATTGATGCTATGTTGCACTTTTAATGTTTTTTTGTAAGAGTTCTGTCACATCTGACACTACCTCTTGTTTGTGATGCTAATTTAACAGGTTTAATGAACAAAGCCCTCCAGTATGAACTGGTACGGAACATGGTGTTTGACAAGGCAAAGAATCAAGTGATGAAGATGACACAGGGACTGTACCCAGCGCCCCTAAAAATTCTTGAGGTACTTTTCGTCTTATTATTTTCTACCCTGCAACTTGTACAGCTGTAGTGCGGACATTCAAGACCACACAAATTTTCATGCTTACATGGCTTGTGCGTATACGGTAAAACCTCATTAATACGTTTAAAACATTTCTTTGCACACTTCACGCTTTGAATCTCAACTCTGGTTTAGTTTTCTTAAAGTCGTGTGTGTTAACATCTTTAACCCCCAATGCAGAGATGTTACTTGACTCATTCTTGACTCAAGACAGTCTTGCCGGTCACCATAAATCGTTCTCAAACTTGCGGACGACTTGAAGGCGACTTGGCTCGGTCGAAGTCAGGACAAGTTTCAAGTCAGCTGCGGGGCTAGCTTGAAAGCGACTTCACACGTTATTCCAACATGGCCACCTCTCGAATGGACGTCGCGCGGAGGGTAGCCGCTTTTGAGTTTGCTTACCTCACCATAAGCGTAGCATTTTCTGAGGCGCACTGCCTGCCAAAGATTCCTGGACCAGCTTTACGTGACCGAGTAAATCCGATGGAGTTGTACGACGAGGAAGAATTCCATGCTCGATACAGATTCACGAAGAAGCCATGCGGCAGCTGCTGGGTATGTTGCCACTCCGTGAAAGTGGGGACAACCGAAGACACTCTGTGCCTCCAGTGTTACAGCTACTGATTGGATTGGATAAACTTTTATTTTTTTTATTGGATAAACATTTATTTTACAGCTACTGATGGCTCTCGGGTTTTACGGCGCTGGCACATTCCAAACAGTCACCGGAAATCTCGTCTGCATTCCGTAGTCGACAGTTTGCTGTGCAGTAGGAAAAGTTACGCTACTCGTCGCAAAGCACCTGTACGCAATGCTGGTGCGCTTTCCGCAGCCGGCAGCACTTTCTATAGTTATGTGGGACTTTTATGAAGTGGCTGAGTTCCCTGGTGTTACAGGTTGTGTAGACTACATACACGTGCGTATTAATTGCTTCGGTAGTGACGACGCTGAAGTGTTTCGTAACTGCGAAGGCTATTTCTGTTTTTTTTTTCTAAAACACGACGACATTTTCCGTCTCTTTCGGTACAAAATTGACTCGGCGCTGTGTCTGTGTGCCTCGTCTATCCTTTCGTCCCGTCTAGGGCGCTGTCTCTCGCTCAGAAAGGCATCGTTTGCAGCACAACGCTACGTAAAATTCCCCACACATAAAGAAGAGGTGCCCCTATCAGGGGTTTTTTGATCCCCTTCTCCATCATGCAACGAGACATTGCTGCACCCCGCGAGACAAAATTCTGCTGAGGGCAATGCCCTGACCCCCACTTTTTCTCTTGTTTACCAAGCTCAACAAAAGGATACGAATCACATTTGTTCTCAGAACTTGTTTTTTTTTTTTTTTCATATATAACTGCGTTCAGCTCACTACAAGCATGTCCACAGGCGAACAGAAAGGCAAATACCATGAAAATCGCGTTACCTTGTGAGCCAGGTCAGCACAAATACACGCCATAGCATTCGATTGGAAAAAAAAAAAAACAACAAAAGAACCCAACGCGATGCTTGTTTCGCCTCCAAACAAGCAACCGTGGAGAAACGCGCTGCGTTTGGATGGCCACTAAAACCAGCGGGCAATGGAAGCTTTACAGAAGCAACATTGCGCATCGCTGTGGCGGCAGGCACCACGTGCCGCTCGTTAGCCGTAAAATGGCAAAAATATGCTTGTGGCCCTTCGTTTTTGTAGTTATTTTAAAACGTATGGTCTTTTTTTGCTGTAACACATGCCCTACGCGAACAACTTCATTATTACCCTCGTTAGCAGGCGAGCAGCGTGTTTCTGCTTTGAAGCTCGTTCTTGACTTGACCAAGCAAGACAGCCTGAGCAGCTATGAAACGCGAAGGCTGACTTGGGTGTTTTGAAGTCCGCTGCTTGCTTCACGCCGACTTGCTCAAGTCAAGTCGAAGTCGCGAGCCAAGTAACATCTCTGCATTCGGGGGTAAGTCCTCTTCATGCCTTTAGGTCCCGGCTGTTTATGTTAGAATTTTGTGGCAGCGCCTAAGATGAGTGTGATGTTTTGCTGCATGACACCTACCATATTGTGCCATTCTTTACAGGAAACGAGCAAAGCTGTCTGTTACGACTCAATGGCACTTGCCAAGCTGACTAACCTGTGCTTGGCAACCTACATGTCTGCTATGTAATCTTTCTATAGGGAACAGACGCCAGCATACCATCCGCCTTTCACCTCTCCCAAACTGTTCTGTTGTCCACTTGGTGTTGCTGGCCCCCTCGGTGTTGCTGCCCCCCTTCACCTCTTTTTTTTTAACAGTTGTGTGCACTAAATTGCATGCGCTCTTTTCATGCAGTGCCTTATTAGGCCCCTACACCAGTTCTGTTTTGTTGGCTTGAAGAAAGAACATAGGTAGTCTTCTTCATTGAAAAAGAGAGACAGGAATAGTGATACAAGCAGTGACAAAATATTGGAACTGAACTTATGTCTGTTAAGTAGCATTACTGAGATGAAAGCCTGTTAGCCTTAAGCTGTCCGAATGTTAATTTGAAGGGCCTGCTATCGTCAAACTTGAACATAAGGAGTGAGTGCATGATACTTGCAGTTCTGGAGTTGTGAGGCTGCTGGGTCATGGTGAGCTCCACAGGTTGGCCCGCAGCAGCTGCTGACACTTTCTTTGCCGGCTTTTGTGGAGGGTTGCTGCAGACTGGCGTACTGTACAGTCCTGAATTGAGTAGTCGGTGCTTGGCAGTTACGGCCTTCGTGATGGCCTCAAACTTGTTAACCGAGTTTGCTGTGACTATAGTTGTGTGCTATATTCGGTAGTTCAGAATGGAGGAGAAGCTCGATCAGGACGAATGAAGCACGCCAGCTTTGCGAATTAGGAAATATTCCTGATCTTGTTTTCGGCTACATTGTCGTGCGAGCTAGTGTGGGCAAAATCGGCGGCCGTCTGGCACACAAAACCAGTCTCGAGTGCGTGCACGTAGATGCAGGCTTTTTAGTATCCCCATTTGAGATGGAAACGTTGCCGCCTACTAAAGTGGTATCCAACTGTAGATGGAATTGCATCTTCTGTTGCACAGGTTGTCAAGACTGGCGTCGTGAAGGGCCCCAAGTTTGGCTACGAAGCTGAGCATTCGGGCTTTGGCGAACTCTGTGTCACTCCGCAGAGCAAAGGGCTTATGGGGCTGTACTTCGGCCAGGTGACCTGCAAGAAAAACCGCTTTGGACAGCCACAGAACGAAGTGAAGTGAGTGCACTGTTGCTGCTCCACCACTCTTTGAGCTAACCCAGCTTCAAAGCTTCTGTTTGTCAAAAGATGTGTGCTTGTGAGCGTGGTGTACATCCACACTTAATTTTCATGTGTCAGCCCTCTTCTTTCTGTGCTGTATAAGTTGTTTAGGACTCTCCAAAGTCTTGTCTATGAATTTAACACTGTTCTGATCTTTTCAGCTTTTGTGTGGTGTTTCTCCATACACGAATTAGCATACCATAAAAATACAAGTGTACTAGTGCTGTATTAGATCTCTTAACAGACTGGGACTGGTTTTCCATGATGGTTAGACATTGAATAATCATTCTTTTAATTGCTGCATTAACTGTGACTGTGCAAAGCTGACACAGAAATGAATTGGTGCCTTCATGTGTTTGAGGCAAGGTGAATGTGACCTTTTTTCTACTTTTCCTTATTCCTTCATGTAGGAAAGTTTACGAGCCAAAATCGCAAGTATTGTTTACAATTTCCTATGTTCTCCGTTTGGGTAGTCTTTCATTCACAGTTGTTTGCCCCCTGAAGATACAGTAAACTCTTATATATCGAACCTACATATAACAAAGTATTGTCTGTATCAAAGAGTTGTCAAATCTCCTTGAATATACTTTGATACATAAAATATTTAATGAATCACATTACTTATAAGGTTTTGTGATCTTCAAGATTTGATATATCCGTGCTTGATTGTGGTCGACAAAAAGATGTCTCTTGAAGATGCTTGACTCTGCGTTGCCTCATTGTGCAGGAGGGTGGGCATCCTTGGAGCTGGCCTCATGGGTGCCGGAATCGCGCAAGTCTCGGTGGACAAAGGCTGGAGCGTGGTGCTCAAGGACACCGCCGAGAAGGGGCTGACCCGAGGCGAGCAGCAAGTTCGCAAGGGCCTGGACGAAGGCGTCAAGAAGAAGCGCTTTTCCGCGTAAGCCTTTGGCGTGTGGCCGGATCTTGACTCTGTGACCTAGATAAAGAGGAAAGACCTCACCAACATTAAGTTCATGTTGTTGCTGTCAAAGCCTAGCCAACTATGCACTGCGTCGCAAAACTTGATTTTGCCCACCAGTCAACACCGAGAACCAGTGGAAGCATGTATTTTTGTCATCTGCTAGAGATTTCCCCTGCATAACATCAAATCTACAGAAGCTTCAAGGAAATATCACCTGCGCTCAGTGGGAGAGTGATTTACACCCTTCTAACAGCGAGCTCTAGTTCTACTTATTTCATAATACTGACGACATATAAGAATGGGTGACAATTGAGCTAGTTGGCAATTCGTTGTACAGGAGGTAAGGTGCGCAGATACAGGCGCATGAAACGAGACAAGGGCAACACAAACTTTGGCATTGTCGGTTTCTTTTTTGCTGCGTCTGCATGTCTTACTATCTTCCACAATGAGCCGTAACCTTCGCTGCGATGCATGGTGCTCAAGTCTTCATTTAAGGTACCGAGTTGAAGTGACTGGACATTTTACACGTTTTGTGTAAACCATCAGCAGCGTTAGCATAGTTCATTTAGTAGAGTGCTATTTCCACAAAAAATAGGGAGTGCTGCACATTTGCAGAGCCCCGCCGTGGTGGTCTAGTGGCTAAGGTACTCGGCTGCTGACCCACAGGTCGCGGGTTTGAATCCCGGCTGCGGCTGCTGCATTTCCAATGGAGGCAGAAATGTTGTAGGCCCGTGTGCTCAGATTTGGGTGCACGTTAAAGAACCCCAGGTGGTAAAAATTTCCGGAGTCCTCCACTACGGCGTCTCTCATAATCTTATGGTGGTTTTGGGACGTTAAACCCCACATATCAATCAATCAAATCAATCATGCACATTTTCAGAATTCTTGCTGAGAATAGTATACTTGTGTACGTTTAGTCTGTCGCCTAGATATTAAGCCATTCTCCTTTTTCCCTGCGCTTTTTAGCTACGAGCGGGATCTGTACATGTCGGCGCTCGAGCCCACGCTCAAGTACGACCACTTCAAGTCGACAGACATTGTCATCGAAGCTGTGTTCGAAGATCTCAGCGTCAAGCATGCCGTGCTGAAGGAGGTGGAGCAAGTCATTCCAGCGCACTGCGTCTTTGCGTCCAACACCTCCGCACTGCCCATCTCCAAGATTGCACAGGCTAGCAAGAGGCCCGAAAAGGCAAGAAGTTCTGCTTGAGCCTTGATGGCATTGTCTGCCTGTGTACCATTACTTCTTGTGTCCCACCTTTTGTTGGGTGGACTAGTGAAAAGAAAGGCGTATCAACAAGACTCCTGTAAAGTGGAAATTGAAGGGACCACCAGGAAAATGTGTTCCGTTTAACAGGAGTTCAGTGTACTGAGAGCAGAATCAAAGTTGTGCAGAATCAAAGTACGAAACTGAGCATAATAGAGGCACTTGCTCCATTTATGCAGCAGTTTCGTGTGAGAGATTTACGTTTAGTGAAGAGTCTGCTTTCTGCAGGAGAGCTTGAGTTTGGCCTAGTTTTTGCTTACTGTTCGACATCTTGACTGCACAAAAATGACGTGGACAAAGGAAGGTACGACGACGCACTGCTTGTGCCGTTGTACCTCCTTCTGTCCTCGTCCTTTCTTGTGCGGTCAGGATGTCAAACTAATCTGCTTACTGCATTTACTCACTTAGAGCCTCCACAAGAAATGCAGAAAGTTTGGATCTCAAGTTGGAGTGTGGGCTATGTACCAATTTGGGTGTTCAAGATGGCTTCCCGGCAATGCACGGAAGGTGGCAGTCACAGCTCCCGCTAAGACTAACGGGAAGTTGAGCACTGGTGAGCGACACTGGTGGCTGAAACCGAGCCAAAATGAAGTTATTGCAAATGTTTGTGGGCTAATTTCTGTCTAGGTGCTAAATTATTGCGAGTTTTCAATGTGTGGAAGGTATATGGGAATTTCTCTTTCCTCAGAGGTTGTAGTTGGTGGTGCAAATTATATGAAGGGGTACATTACGTGCGATCAATCTTGTTGCTCCCATCTTGCTGCACTGTTCTGCTCACCAGTTCACTCTGGATAACGTGTAGGTGGTGGGCATGCACTACTTCTCGCCCGTTGACAAGATGCAGCTGCTGGAAGTCATCACTCACGAGAAGACGTCGCAAGACACTGCTGCCACTGCCGTCGCCGTGGGGCTAAAACAGGGCAAAGTGGTCATCACGGTGAAGGATGCGCCTGGCTTTTACACCACGCGCATCTTGGCGGCAATGTTGGCCGAAGCCATCAGGCTTCTGCAGGTGAGGACACTGCGCTAACTATTTGCCGCATTTACTGGTACAAGATCCGCGACAGTATCGGGAACAGAATGCAGACAAGTGCAGGGATTATTGAACTCGCTTTACAAAGCAAAGCACTTGTTACATCCCTTTGTAAATCTCGTGCAAAATTATAGTACTCTGCTATGCCAATATCCAACTAGCACTCACCACCATATTCAGC
This sequence comes from Rhipicephalus microplus, assembly GCF_043290135.1. Classification (NCBI taxonomy): domain Eukaryota; kingdom Metazoa; phylum Arthropoda; class Arachnida; order Ixodida; family Ixodidae; genus Rhipicephalus; species Rhipicephalus microplus. The sequence goes on from NC_134708.1 coordinate 72,760,834, forward strand.
AAGCTCAACGCTGCACTGCACTAGACTTCCGAAGATGGACCTCTTTTAGTTTGTATGAGGTCGTTTGTGTTGCAGGAAATGTTGATGCCGAGAAAGTTGCTCCGTTTTTACCGAGTACTGTACCAAAAAAGCGCAAGCAATGAAGGAGTAGCGAGCAGAGTAGTTTTTTAAAAATAGAGATTGCTCATGTGGAAGGAATATGCATTCTATATTCACGGTCACATGGCTTCGCAATGCAATGAAAAGAACTAATAGGATGAACTAATTGCTATGCAGTGAAGCACAATACCTCAAGTATTTTGCTACGGGTAAACAGGATTGTCATGTGCATTCAAGAATGTGAAGGGCCTCCCTATTTATAACACAAGTATTCCACAAGAACGCATGCATGAAAAGTGAGCAAATCTTTTGTGCCCTTGACGTGACAGAGCAATAAGGCTATAAATTTTATCACCTTGGATAACTTCAACAGACTGTTCAAGGTGTGCAGAGCAGAAGTAAGCTTCAGATAGGCATATTTTCTTACCTTAAGCTAACCTACATATAAAATTATATTGCAGTACGCTTTTGGAGTTGGATATGTCCCAGTTCAACTGCGTTTGTTTCCTCAGCAGCCCGAGATATTCTGGTAGCAAAAATGTCTAATGAATTGAACTGCCTTGCTATTGACAGACTGCGCTTCCCCGCTAACAGCACTGCCCAACAATGTTGTGGCACACCTTAAAGCGCGGCAGGGAGGCGTCACTTGCTACAAAATCGTTGTGCCCCACGATGGATACAAAGTTCCTTGCTTTCTGCTGCAAAAGTGCCCCCCTCAATGAAGTGCCGCTTGCTCTCACTTCCGAAACCCACTAGAAGACCACTTTATCTACTGCTTCAAAGGCAGGGGCTCGCAGCTTCTTTCTGTCACATTTGATGCCAGCAGCGACAGCATCTTTATCGCTAAAAATCGCCGACAACATGCTTAAAGCATTGCTGACATCTTCGGCTACATTTTTTTTTTCTTGATGCCAAACTCGACAACTTTTAACACAGCGGACTTTTGTTTGATTGTCACCACTGTTGTAGTCCATCTCCTGTGTAACGGCAGGAACTGATAGAGGAGGTGTTATTCTTTGTACACACGCAGCGAACAACAAGCAACAAAGCCACAGTCTACGTCTCTGCGCGCAGCGAACGGGAAGAAGAGCAGAAGCCCGGGCGGGTCAACGAGTTCTACTGGAAAGGGGAAGCTGGGTGTGAATTGCCTCGTGGGTGGGTAGACTTGTTTCCGAGGAAAGGGGAGACGCGTACCTTGTGCGTGTTGACAGGCAGCTCCTGCGGAGCACTAGGCGCGAGTTTTTTACATTGCCACATCCGTGTACGACGCAAACCGCCGCGCGCTGTGAGATATTGAATTGACATATACAGTACCGAAATTATCATTAAACGCTTGTTGTGGGAAAAAAATAGTTCGTTATATTCATTGCAACAAAATTTTAGCTTTGATAAAACGATAGGCGGGCATCTATGGTAATTTCAAGCGAAACTATGATTACTTCGTTATATCTATTAGTTTGTTGCATTTTGATGCATTCTTACGAGGTTCTACTGTAACACATCAACTGTTCACGGATTGTGCAGGACTGACACGAGATCTTTTGAGCACCCATTCGAGCAGAGCACTTTGTATTTCTCCGAGGTTCGATTGAGTTTTCATTTTCTTTTTGGTATCAGCTTGTGGTATGAATACGATGAATGTTGGATATAAACTCAGTGTATTGTAATTTATAGTTCTGTGCGACGTAATTACATGAAGACTACACAGCTTTGCCACTGCTGCCATGATGACAAAGATGACATTGATGTGGTGTAAACGTGTTGGTAGTCTCCCAGGACGTCTTCGTTTGGACACTGATGGTTTTTCATTCTTTTTTGCATGGGACTTGCGCAGGAGGGAGTCACGGTCAAGGAGCTGGACTCTGTGACCAAGAAGTTTGGCTTCCCCGTGGGTGCGGCCACCTTAGTCGACGAAGTGGGCATCGATGTGGCCGAGCACATTGCCGAGTTTCTGGGCAAGGAGTTTGGCAGCCGTTTCCAGGGCGGCAACCCGCAAATTCTCAAGGACATGGTCGCGGCAGGATTTCTGGGTGAGTCATTCTTTGGTAGAGTGCACGGTGATTTTTCATCCGTCTGGGAACAAAAAAAAGACGAACGGATCGAGGGTGTAAACTGCTTGCGGGCAAGTATACATTCGGTTACAACATAAGAAAACTACCGTATTTACTCGCATAATCGGCGCACTCGCATAATCGGCGCACTCCTAGTTTGCTCGCGGAAAATTCGATTTTTTTTTTAATTCCGCGCATAATAGGCGCACCCCTAACTTGGTCGTGATCAGAAACGATTCAACCACCCAGCGGTACAGTTGGAACGCGGTCCCCGTACCCTTAAGAAAAAAAGAAGACAAATCGACGAGCAAATAAAAAAAATTCAAAGTGCAACGACCTAACCAACGTGTTTGTCGAAATAAAACTTGAAAAAAAAAAAGGCGTCCATGAGCGAAAAAAAAAAAAAACGGCTGTTCCATCAATTACTGATACCCCCCAAATCGCCGCGCTTTTTGGAGGTCACGTGTACAACGCCGGGGGCTCGATCGCCATCACCACCATCAGAGAAAAACAAAGAAACGCCATTTTGCAAGCGGTGTGCGTATGTTGTGGTCGTGTATTGAACTTTGGTTCCACCATGGCGAAGTACGCGAGCTACACGGCTGGGTTTAAACTGAAGGCAGTGCAGTACGCGCTGGAGCACGGCAACCGGGGAGGCGATCTCCGACGAAGTCGTCAGGAAAAGCTTCAAGAAGACGGGTATCCCGAACGCACTGGATGCGAGTGAGGATGACATGTTGTGGGGTGCAGATGATTCGGACACCGAAAACAAATCCCCGCTCGGCGAGGATGAATGTGTGATCTCCGACTCTGACTCCGAATAGGGAAAAGGAGGAACAGCTACGACTTTTGTGTAAATTTTACGTGTGTGTGTGCAGTTGACGGCTCTCGCTTGTTCATTAAAAGGTACGTAGGTATGTTTGTTTTATGCTGAATTAATTGGTAAACGATAAAGTCGCCTTTTACTTGACAAGTGTGCAGATTTAAAGCGCGAGAGCCGAGTTGAAAAAATTTTCGAAAATTTTACCCCGCGTAATTGGCGCACCCCTAACTTCGAGCCGGATTTTCTGAAAAAAAGTGCGCCTATTATGTGAGTAAATACGGTATGTCAGCTTTGCCTATAGTCATCGCTGTTCATCTCGCAGAGAACTTGAAACGAATGCTCCATTTAACAGAGCTTGCTCATTCTTGTGAAGTCGAGCACTTCGAGTGTTTTTACCATGCAGACCCATGTTTCTGTCGCTATTTCCAGACTAGAACACTCGAAACATCCTAGTAAATTTCATCTGATATTCTTGCATAACAATTAACTGATAATATATGCATAAAATTTACATCAGCCGAGAAAAAAGTACTTACGGTTTGAGTGGAAATTGGCTTGCACAACTGCCTTTTTAAGGGTGAAGGGGCAGGTGTTTCTTGGTTCTGCGGGCAGAGCTGCCATTTTTTCTTAGTTTGTAACCAAGTGTAGTAAATGCAAATGGGGCATTTTCAAAGAGCCATAGAAAATGAACATTTGTTGAAAGCTGTGCTGAAGGCAGGCATACTAAAACGTAGTTTTCTGCAAACACTGACTTATGCTCTTCCAGCTTGAGAATGCTAAGCAGCTTGACACGAATTTGCCCACACTTCATTTTTATGGCTTCAAGTGGCTTCGGGACATGAGTATTAGTAATTTTTCACAAAATATTGCATTATAAATAGGCCCATTTGCATCGGCTATGTTTGTGTACAAGTCTGTGTTTAGAAAACTTAGTGATTACGAATTTCCAAGCATATTTACATCACTAGGACATTTGAAGCTTCTAAATGAAATGCAAAAAAAAAATTATGTAGACAAATGCATGCATACTACCATTATAATCATGGCAGTGGAACAGTTGCTTCTCTCTCATCAAATTTCATGGGAAACGTTATTCACAGCCGATTCCGCCAACACTAACGCTGGTACCAGTGCAATGTGATTTATGGTGCTTCATGTGAAAAAGGGATCCATGTGATTTCCTGAGACCTCTGTGAAAATCTGAAAAAGTGAACTAAGGATTTTTCGCACTGTCATTTAGATTGTAGGGTACCAACCGGTTTCTGACATCTTGCAGGGCGCAAGTCTGGCAAGGGCTGCTACATCTACAAGCCTGGCGTCAAGGACCGACCCATCAACGCGGAGGCGGAAAGCATGCTCAAGAAGTACGCCCTGCCAAAGAAGCTTGAGTAAGAACCCACGTGCACACATTGTTTTTCCGTTTTGCAAGCTCCTTGAGCTACAATCGCTTCACGAATTGTTCTACCCTTTCGTTGCAGTAACACGGTAGAAGAGCTCCAGTTTCGGCTGGCAAGTCGATTTATCAACGAAGCCGTTCTCTGCCTACAGGAGGGTGTTCTAGCCAACCCAGTGAGTTATAGGTTTCTTCATCGGCCGTGGTAAAAGCGTAAAGTCGTGGTGCAGTTACTCCACCATTTGGTCGAGATTTCAAACAATGTGCACACCTGCCTTAAACCGGCGAGTCTAAAATACATTCCGGTACAGCATGGTGCTAGATTAGTTTGGTGATCACTATGGTTAAATGACACAGAAAAAGACAACAAAGTCGCATGTTCCAAATGCACTTGGCACGTCCGATTGTGATGATCATTGAGAACTTTCAGCGAAAAATTGAGTGCAACTCTCGTGGATGAGGTCAGCACGTCCACATATTTGTTATGCTGACTACAGAACTAATTTGTCTGCTGCAAGATGTGCAAATTTCAATTACCAAAAACAATGAGCAAGTCCATGCATCTAGCTCCTTTTCATGTACAAAGTATGTTACAAAACTATATTATACTTCAGTACAACAATAAAATGAAAAATGATACAAATCATACGGAAAAGGGAACTTTTTAGTTCTTCGTCCAGTACCGAGTCTTCACTGTAGTTTTATTGTGTATTTAACGTGCCAATTCCACTGCATGTTGGAATAGATACTTTAGGAATGTTTTTCAAATATAATTCTGGAGGGCTTCGCCATGCAAAGATCTGGTGTGCAACATGTAATGTGCTTGAGCTTCCAGCTTATGCTGTAGGCACCTTGGCTTTCGTTAGGTAAAGCCTTCGATATTTCTACAGTAGTCTTACGGTAGAAGGTAGCAGGTGCGATTGCCAGCCTTGACTGATGGCACAACTAATCTATATACACTCAAACCTCGATGTAATGGACCCGGGATGTTAAGAAATATTAGTTGTAACGTTGTAAATGAAGAAATGGTCTTGCGTGTTAGGGATACACCTCTACAAAGAATTTTCGGATATAAAATACTTATTTTCATGTAACATGCAACTTTTTTTACAAGGTTTGAGTGTAACTCATTCCTGAAGCTACCGTATTTACTCGATTCTACCGCGCCCTCGATTGTAACGCGCACCCGATTTCCACCGCGAAAAAAAAAAAATAAACGTAAGACATCGATTGCAACGCGCACCCATTTTTTTTTCGCAGGCCCGCTCGATCACACCACTCGAAAAAACGATTCCTTTCGGGATTGTCTTCCATCTAAATATGAGGTACGGGCGAAGCTTGTGCCCATCTGACGTGTAACAGAGCATTGCCGTCACTGTAGTTTTACCGTGGACCGATGTCAGCACGCGAACTTGCTTTGCCCCCTTCTTCTCGACAGCTGTGGTGCCAGGCATGTCGAAGTAAAGAGGCGTCTGATCGGGATTCCAGATTTGCCCAAGCAGGTAGCCGTTGTTGCGCCGCAAGTTTAGGACGAACCTCTGAAAACTGTAAAGCTTTTCATCGTACTTCTCCGCAAAAGTTTTCGCATATGCATGTTTCCCTTCGAAGGGAAGAGCCTTTCCTCTTCATATAGTTAATTAGCCAGCACCTGCTCGCTTTAAACTGGCTCCGCATTAGACTTTTTTCTAAGACTAATTGCATAGCCCGCACTTGGAGCAGTTCTGTCGTCACGGGCCACTGTGCCGCTCGCTCCTCAAGCACATACTCGCGGAGCAGCTCTTTAATTTGCGGAAACCGACCCTGCTGTGGCTCACTGAAGCCTTTGCGTGAAGCTTTGCTGTCGACAATCTTCTGCTTTTGTTTCCGCCGCTCCCGCACGCACGTTTCGGGAACGACCGCGATGCGGCCCGACTTCCGTCTGTTTCTGCACACGCGATGACTTTTCTTTTAAAAGCGGCATCGTGGTGCACTTGAGTTTTTGGAGTCGTCGATGCTAATGCACTACTAGATGACGAACTCCTCAGCACACGTACGAAGTGCCGCACATGGTAAACACATAGGCAGAAATAGCCGACGCACCATGCCGACGCACGTAGGGGGCGGCCATTTTGGATTTGCGATGGCAATAGATTGACCGTAATTTTTTGTTCGTACTCGATTCTAACGCGCATTCGATTTATTAACTCGCTTAACCGGAAAAAAGGTGCGCGTTAGATTCGAGTAATTACGGTAATTTGTACTCCTGTCTGCGACGCAGGTTGAGGGAGACATTGGCGCCGTGTTCGGTCTCGGCTTCCCGCCGTTCCTGGGTGGTCCATTCCACTTCATCGACACGTACGGCGCGGACAGGCTCTGCCAGTGGATGGACAAGTTCACGCAAACGTTCGGACCTGAGTTCCAGCCCTGCCAACTTCTAAGGGACCATGCAAATGACACTGCCAAGAAGTTCCACGCCAGGAACAAGCGAAAATAGATAAAATGCCTTCCTTAATCACCACCGTCAGACGGTCACCGCCGCTATGTTACTAGCTTTCGATTGTGTACTAAGTGATTTGCGTAGAGGACTGCCACGTGGGATGTAAATATCGATTCTAGGGAAAGGAGAAGCATGCCTTTCTTCTAGAGTGTATTTTTTCTTGGAATTGCTGTTTCTTCTGTCATGTTGTGTCCTTTTATACGGGGCGCCCAGCCAATAAAAACACACACACACATCAACTGTTAACCAAAGCTTTGATCCCTGTTGTTTTACCACTGGGCTTTTAGATGGCAAGTGATGCAGTGATTGCTTAACGCCAGAGCTTGGGGATGACGACAAGCAAGTGACAACGTACTTCACTTACCTACACTAATAACTGAGCAAATGGCTGGTGATGACAAGAAAGCACTGGCACGACTTTTACTTCATTGAAAAAGAAACATTTTTCGTTTATTTGGCGTGCAGTGTTAACACTTCACACGCACCAGAGCCAGGAAACGGGTAAGAAATATAGGAGTGATTTTAAAGCTTTCATCACCCAGCATCTGCGATCCAGCCCCACTTCAACGAACATTATCATGCCCCGCCACGGTGGTCAAGTGGCTAAGGTACTTGCCTGCTGACCCGCAGGTCGCGGGTTTGAATCCCGGCTGTGGCGGCTGCATTTCCGATGGAAGCGGAAATGTTGTAGGCCCGTGTGCTCAGATTTGGGTGCACGTTAAAGAACCCCAGGTGGTCGAAATTTCCGGAGCCCTTCACTACGGCGTCTCTCGTAATCATATGGTGGTTTTGGGACGTTAAACCCTTCATATCAATGAACATTATCATGACAAGTCAGCACAGCTTGTAAGTATGTGGCTGGAATTTTCGTTGAAGCCACTGGACGGAAATTCAGTCATTGTCCCTGTGAAACTTGCAGCAGACGACAGAGCTGGTGTCTTCATGCGACTTGAACCTATGTCAAACCGTGCAGACTGGTCATTACGAAACCACCCTATTGACAGTAAAATTGAAAGCAGTTATCAGAATAAAAAGAAGTTCGGCGCGTTCTGGGGCGCAATGAAGTTCTTGCCACTACTGTTTTCATTAAGAGCAACAGTACGAAAATTTGTGTCCGTAAACAGCATTTATTGCTTCTCAGAAAGTGCTACTCTACTTCAGCATGTCCTTATAAATCGCTGAACCAGACGAGTACGTACAAGTCGGAGAAAGAAGTATGGAAGTAGAATCGTCTCATTGCTCTGGCTTCTCGCTGCATCAAGCCACTCATGTACAAAAAAAAACAAACAAGCTTTTGCTCTTGATTGATTGATATGTGGGGTTTAACGTCCCAAAAAAGCTTTTGCTCTTTTAATGTTTTTTTTTAAGAGATGACTTCTTGAGTTGCACCATACCTTGTGACGTAGACTGGTGGGTCTTTTTGTGCTGGAATATCTCCGGGAGTGTCAGTCGTAGCTCCCTGTTGCATTCCTTGCAGAAGTAGGCCTTTTTCAAAGGGTTGTTCTTCTCTTCATCTGGTGCCACCTCGTCTTCTGTAGGGGGGCAGGTTCCAGCATCTGGGAAGGCATAGTATTGTTGCGTTTCGATGTCAATAACTGCTTTTAATCTCTTTAAAGAACACGCAAGATCTGGCAGGTGTATTCTAAAAAGGTAACCTTGAATTGCATGTGGCATATTTGGGTCGGATTAAAGCTTATGGTAAAGAGAAATGCCAAATTGGTCTATACTGATATGGTGTTATAACAAGCTTCAAGCATCTTTCTTAGCGTGAGTACGTATAATTTATCATGCTTGAGCTATTTTTACCACAGCTAACGATTTCACATATCAGCATTTTCTTCCTTGCTCATTTATGATAGCCAATACAATTATATAAGCGAAGCCACCCACACGCCTTGTTGCGATTTTGGATGGACTCCACGAAAAAGAGGCCACTTTGCTATGCCGGTTGTGGCTGAGAGTGGCTTTCACGAAGTCATTCTGTTTCTGCATAGCAATGGCTTTTCACGACGACAGTAGTAGCGGGGAGACACTGCAACTCGTGTTACATGGATGTCCTCGCTAAAATCTGTACAGACGATTGCCCGTAGCAAGCTTAGCCCACAGACTGATGTTCGTGCAACCAACCTGGAATGTTGTCCTAAAAGCTGAGCACGGATGCTTTTACAATGGTTGCCGGGCCACTGTGGCATCAGTGGTAACCACCTTGCCGACGACGCTGCCCGATGTGCCCACGATGGAGCATTGACACTGTTAATATCCTCGTCAAGAGTAGACGCAGCTAGAGAACTTCGTCACATCGCACATAATGCCACGCTTGCGCATTGGAATTCTCCACTTGACTCCAATCATCGCCCTAAGAACCTTAAGTCATTACTCCAGAAACAACTGCCATCCAAGATTTCTCGACGTGACGCTACAATGACGCTCGACGTGCCGGCTGTGGGCTGGGGTAGCGTTTACTAAGTCATTCAGCAATCGCATTGGCATGGCAGATTTATCCATGTGTGAAAGCTGCAACTGTATAGAGACTATTGAACATTTCTTGTGCCACTGTGCCCATTTTGATGAAGATCACCGGACTCTCCAGTGTGCCTTGAATAGACTCGATGACCGGCCATTTAATGAAGCAAAGATCTTAGGAGCCTCGTCGCGCAGCACAACAGCACAGAAAGCCACACGAGCACTCCTGAGAAACTCGCATTGTGTGTGTGATGTAACATGTGTCTATCCTTCTCTCTCTTTTTTTTACTCCCCCTCCCCATGTGTTGGGTAGCAAACTGGACGCAAAGTCTAGTTAACCTCCCTACCTTTCCTACATTTCTTCTCTCTCTCTCTCTGAGCACGGATGCAATTTGAAGACAAAAAACTTGCACAAGTGGCTACGCGCTGGCGATGTTACAAACCACACAAGACTTCCTGCGACATTGTGTGTGTGTGTGCTTCCCCCTCACTCTCTATTGCTCTCTTTACCACCTTTAACTATCAATCTCCCCCATGTAGAGTAGAATATGTGTTATAAACTAGTTAGAATACTTGCCAATGCCCTCTCTCCTGTTTCCTTCCCTCCTCGCATAGTGTGCGGCAAGAGTTAAAAGGTAGGCATATGCGAACAGTAGATTTGAGGTTCGAAGCAAATAGTGATTTGGTCAAATAAGTCCCATCCAATTTGAATAGCATATAAAACACATTGTAAGGAAAAAGGAGCATATTTGTCATGAGCCAATCAACTGGCACAGTATTTTTAAATTGAAAGAAAGCATGTGCAAACTAATTATTTTTGGTTCAAAAAGGAAATTATCAGAATTTGACTTTTGGTAGAATGCAAATTATAATGCATAAGATAGGTTACGTTTAAAAATTTACTATACTTGGAGCATATAAGCAGGTATAAGAAGCTTTTTAGACATAAAATTTGATAAATCGATGTGAGGGTAATATGTTCATTTGACACTGACGTGGGGCTTCGCGGCAGTGTAGATTTCCCCTGGTTATCTGCGTTCACGGCACAGCATTCTTCCACAGCAGCAAAGCCACCTTTACAAAGGGTTACATGTGGTTTATATATGTCTATTCATTGATTTTGAATGCTTCGAAATTTCGGGTAATTTAAATTCGTGTCAAAGCGAGTTCAAATATTCGTACATGCCAAATTAGAAGTGCTGTTTTTTACCATCAGCGGTAAGACACCACAAAAAGGCAAAGCTCTTTGAAAAAATGTGAATAGACAAGTTGCAAGGATACACAAGCGAAAAAAAAATTAAAGACAGAAAAAAGGCAGTGGCTTAAAGCACCACAAGCAGCATCAGGATATGTACAGGAAGTGGACAGAGCCAAACATGGAGTGCGCTGGGGACAAAGCTTTTTTTTAGAAACAGCTTCAAGGACAGGCTGTTTTGATGCAGAAGGGCCACTTCAGAAAACCAGTCAGTTTTGGTGTGCCACAACTACACCTAGCCACGCTTTTTCCCCCCTACTGCGCCCGAAACCCAGAGGTGCTCCGGTCATGCCAATGGGGGCGTACTGCTGTCATCATTGAAGCACTGCAGTCGCTTCCAGTAATGAAGGCAGAAGGTTTGTCCAAACTGTTTGGTAACCCGGATGATAATTATTAACTAGCCTTTGTATGACTGAGAGCGAGCTGGCCATACCTTTGGCAACTAGAATGTCCTTGTTGCAAGCGTCCAAGTGAATAACCGCGTCCATGACTGCAAGCGGGAGGTCCGTGTCGCAAAGAGGGCACTTGCACGTTTTGTCAACTAGCGTCTCCTCTGGCATGCTGATTTCTTCCAGGCTGTCACAAGTGATCAAACGGGAATCAAGTGCTGTGGCAATGTTGACCCTTTATAAAATTAAAAATGTGCGAATAACTTACGCACAACTATGTTATGGCTTATAAGTGTGAACTGCAAGGCTTGCCACGGTATCAATACCATAAAATATCTAAATTTAATTTCGGAGGCATTAAAGGTTACACACAGTTACACAGTGCAGAAAGGTGCCCCATACCGTATCCAGTTGAATGTAACACAAGTTTTTTTTTCAAGATTTTTGCTACTCGAAGTCGACCATCGTGTTACAATGAAATACCGAATATCAAGTTCTCTAAAAAGAGCAATTATGCACACAAATAATCTTTTTTGTATTATTTTTCCAGGCGATAATGAAAAGTCGCCCCTTATGTTACAATTGTGTCCACATCACAATAGAGTAAACATAGTGCACTGCTCAGGAACGTTTGACGGGGTAGGTTTGCAAGTGTGTTTTACATCTTTGTGGCATCATGTGTTATCCATCTTTCAGCTCTGTTTTGAACTCGTCTTTCATGTTCTGCTTCTACCCAAAGCAGCTCTTATTCTGCAAGGTAGCACTCCTGAAGTACACAATTGGCTCCACGTGTTTGGTTGTTGCGACGGCGACTGGTGTTACGTGTAATATCAGTGCAACACGCGCGTGCAAGTTATATTACGTTGGTGCAAGAAATACTTGCGGGATCATAATGCAAGTCACCACACGGTAAAAGTTTAATCTCGTGCTACATTTGTAGTGTCCCCAAATTTAACTTGAAATTCGTGTCTCTCATAATCATATGGTGGTTTTGGGACGTTAAACCCCACATATCAATCAATTAACTTGAAATTCTGTGTCATACTGGATAGCACCATGAAAGAAGGAAAAAAAACCTAATATACTGGGGTTTCAGTGCGACTCATTTGTACAGTGCCATGTACTGATTCGTTAAAGGGGCCCTGCAACACTTTCATCGCTGTCGGAAAATGGTGCCAATTGGTGTCATGGCTCCTGAGAACACACTCGCACAACATGCATCCCGCAACTTACAATTGATTTTCAGTCAGCTAGAAATTGTTCCCCCTACCTTATACAAATGATGCCATATACGTGAACTCTAGGTCATCGGTTAATTTGAGTATCGTGGGAGCAGAAAAGTTACCGAGGCCTCCTCGTGTGCTTATGATCGCACCGAAAGCAAGCCGCGCGTTTGAAGAAAAAAAGAAAAGGTGCTCGAGGTCGTGAGGCGAAACTTCTTTCTTCTGTGCCATCCGCTTAGTATTCATTGCACTCGTTGGGAGGACAGAAGAGAGGAAGCAATTACAGCGTGTGAAAAAACCTCCAAGTCCACACGTACTTAATGCAGACGTTTTTTACTTCCGAGGTGGTTGATTCACGAGGCAATCCTTTCATGAAGTCATTCAATGTTTACTCAAAAAAGTGTTGCAGGGCCCCTTCACAGTGAGTGAGTAAAAACTTTATTGAACATGTCCGGCGTCATTGAGCGAGGTGGGGCTACAAGCACCCCGGCCTAGGTGACAGCCTCGAGTCCTTGGACCCGGGCGGCATGAGAAAAAAAATCTGTAACCCAGTGTTACATTTGTAGCGCAGTTTCTAATAATGTAAAGTATTTTCTTTAGCCAGCAACCTAAAAAAATCACTGGTTAAAATTCTTGCTTATACACATCTAAAACACAGTTGCCAAAAAAACATTTAAAAGCAACTTCAGCAGTGTGCGGTAGTTCGACAGCGATCAATTAAATCAAGAAAACATGGTTTATTAAGTTCAACATTCCAAAGCGATTCATGCTATGTGGAACGCTGCAGTGGAGAGCTGTGTATAATTTTGACCATTCCTTCACCAAGAAAAAAAGTGAGTCGTACCATCCAAACGTGAAGTAACTGCTGATGAAGACTCCTCCTTTTCTTGGATTCACTTTGAACCGGTCTTCAGGCAGGCCATCTTGACTGTCCTGTGTAAGTGCACGAAATGCTGCAATAAAGAGGATATGTTTAAGCTACTGCAGTCGGTGATGACTGGCAGATACTAAGTATGCATAAGTAGCGGATAGCCGCCTAAATCTTTTTGCCTAGCGTGAACAGCAGTGACTTTTCCATGTGGAAGCATCGTACGATGGAACAAAGTTACAAAAAATTGTTTTGTGAGAATGTGCTTTGCATGTATGCTCTTGGGCCCACTCTTTTTGGAACTCAATTCAGTGACACAGCGAAGACATACGAAAAAAATTGTCTCTCGCACAAGCCAGTTAAAGGTTTATGCAATTGTATATGCTGCAAACATTAAAACGGCTTATCTAACAGCCGTTTTAAATGATAATAATGCCATTTTATATGATATTGCATTTAAGGCAATTGAAATAAAATTATAGCAATTGATGTCCAAGAAATGTGGTGTGCTAGGAAGAAAGAAGGCAGAATGTGCTGAAGCTAATTTTGGTTATTAATTGACATGCAAGATTCAATGGCACAAGGGCCGGGTCTGAGAAAAAAATGCCAAGAGTACATTAATTTTAGCCACCTGGAATTCTTTGACGTAGGCCCAAATCTAAGCACTACAGATACATTCTTATCATTCCACACCAATTATGATGCTGCATAGATGCTTCGCGAGTTGAACCTGCAGCCTCCCGCTCAGTAACAATGGCACGAAAACCAATATTTCATTTTTCGGTACCTCTAAAGAGTTCTTTATATAAATCAACAAAGCCAAGTGACCAGTTTCAAGAGGCAAGTTGGGACATTCTTAAAAGTGGAAAGTTGGGCCACTTGGCACTTTGAACACGAAATTTTCATGCACAAGTAGAGAAACTAGAAGACGGGCCAGTGAAGACAAGACTGGACTTTAGAAAACTTGGGAGTGCATATGAAGGTACACTGGGCGAAGGAAGACACACTCACCACATATGCTGACACACAACTGTTGTGTGCATTCCTTCTTTCATCCTGTCTATAATTATTTGCACTCAAAGTCTTCTAAATAAATGATGTACAAACAAGTGTGCCTAGCCACCCTGGTACAAGTGCAGACATCTTTCTGTAATTAAAAGATCTAGCATTATAGTTATGTAATCATAAGACCCGCTTGTCTCTGCAAGAGAGGTTAGAGCACGGTTGTAACAAAACATTGGTTATAACAAAGTAAATTAAATATATTATTGGAAAAATATAACTGCGCTAATGACGAGACACGAGAAACAAAGCGGACAGGACGATCGCAGACCACATCCCACATGGCGGTCACACACCTTTTCTTAGGCAAAATCCAAGAAGTCTTGCGTCACGCATCTTCGCGGTGATGAGGCTTACGCTGCGTTGATTTTCCAAGGGAAGGGAACACTTTGTGTCTCACGTCTCATCTTTAGGGCAGTTATATTTTTTCAAAAATGTCTCACCAACTCTACCAACATATGCTTCTCGAAATCAAACATGGTCTCTCAATAAGTAGAGTGCCAGAAATATATCTTTATAACAAATTTTTGGATATTACAAGCTTATTTTCATGTAAGGTACAGCTTTGTCATAACGAGGTTTTAGTGTAGTAATTTCGCAAGACAAAGCACTGCTCGTCGCAGTTTTTTCACAGTGTGTGCAGCTTGTCTGACGATCGCTTGGCTTGCCTACCTTTAGCGCCAGCGTAGAGGTGCTTCACGTCGGCAGGCAGCAGACGCTTCACCGTGTAGGCAATCTCCGTCTTCAACACGGTGTCGTATCTCTTCCTCAACTGTTTCTGCATGTGCCTCACCTGGGGGCTGGGCTCCTTTTTCTCTTCGGATGACGTTTCTGCGAATTAAACTCGACGATTGGCTACTATGTTTCTGAATGAGTGAGCTAAATCTTACGCAATGAACTCTGTGGATAAGCAGGAAAACTAAACAAGAAATTAGTTCTCAAATTAAAAGCGAAAGTGCATAGAGGTTTTGAAACATATACTACAGCTTGCATTTTTGTATTTAGATCTAGCCATCGCAATCCTTAACTGTACCCTCATGAGCAATGTGCAAAAAAATCGCACGCAAAAAAGGACTAAAATGATTCTTGATGCATAATAGCATGTCGTAGTCCATGAGCATCGGCAAGATTTAATCTTGGAGGGGGGGCGGTGCAAATTCGTATTTCATCGCAGTTGGACAATGGAGCGCTGGTGTAGCATAAGTGGGGGATAAGTACTAGTGTGGCTTGAGGGAAGCAAGTGCCCCTTTTGCACCCCCTGCCATGTCATAGTCAACATTCAATTCATATATCATGAGCAATTATTGTTAAAAATTACTTTGCCATCCTTTCTCGTTATTGCTGATAACTGTGCAAGTAATTCAATACAAGTTTCTAAAAAAATCGTGCACTAAATTCAAACAATTCTTATGACATTATTAAAAGAAATCAGATGCTAAATGGGAAGTATTTCACATGTCACACTATAGAATGTGTGATTCGAACTTAGAGATTGCACGTAATCATAGCTTGAATAAATTCCATGTCCCTGCTCATCTTGATTATGACTCAACAGCTGATATGGTACAAACTTTTGGAATATATAGGGAAGTGCGACTATCTGCGTGCTTTAAATATCTTAACAAATATTACAATACCCAAATACTCTTAGACACGAATTTAATACTTCCGAGATTTTGAAGTTTTCAAAACGAAAAAAAAAAAAAAAAAACGGGCATACTTCACCGCATGCAGCCCACCTGAAAAGCTGGTTTCACGGCAGTGCAGAACCACCTTGTTATGAAATTACCTAGTCAAAGGAAATCTACACTGCCGTGAAACCGCATCCGAAGGATAACTGTGCATGTTAACTGCACCGCAACAGTTACTTTCAATCATCGTCAGTGGCATCCACGGGCACCTCAGGGCCAAAACAAGCAATTTATGCACTATTAGGAAACCGTTCAGGGGCCTTCACATTTTGATATACACCTTATATTGTTCCTGTAAAAATTTTCTCCCGAATATGTGTTTCTGCTCAAGAGTGAAGTCGACCTTAAAAAGAAAGGCGCAAGCTCGGTTTTAGTAAACTGGCTTTCTCACGTTGTCTGTTGCTGGAAAGGCAACACATAATCTCAATTGCAGTGTCATTGTGTCACGGCAAACTTTGCAATGTGGTTTGAATGTTCAAAAGAATTACACAGTGCAAGAAAAACGCAGCACACAAGAAAGACACGCAAGGGACAAGTGCTTCTGCACCACAAAGAAAACACAAAAGAACAAAGACTTTTTTTGTTCTTTAAAAGCACGTTACAAGGGCTTAATCTGGCAAATTTTGGAACATAATGTCTTTCACCCCTCATACCTCGCACCGTGTTACTATTCAAACTGCAACTATCCAAACTTGTTTCAATATTATTCGATACCGATTACTATTAGCTTAGAATTTCTTCTGGCCAGGAAAGTGAGACGCGTGTAAGCCTTGCAATACTATGGTGCACCACATTGAAACAGAGCGTACCTTCGAGCATGTGAGCGACCAGTCTCTCGTAAAGGTTTCGTGCAACGAGAACACTCAGCAGGAGTTGCAGAGCCTCGTCTGGGTCGGGAAATGTCACTTCAACAAATTCGTCGAAGACCAATCTGGCAACATGAAGACAAGACATAAGAATAGCGCGCAAGTTGAGACAAATGAACAGCGTCGAAGTTACAACCCTATTGACATATGGATTTGGCAGAGAGGCGCACTTGGTGAAAAAAATGAGCCCACTGTTGATAATCTAAAAAAGGAACCTTCAGGGCGGCCATACTGTAACTCTCACTTATCAGGACAAATTTATGAGCAGTTCAGAAATTCTCAGTTCCTCGTGTTCTCACAGTAAGCAAAGCTCGGTCTTACGAGGACAGTAAGTTGTTTGTTTCACACAAATGCACACTGGCCTCATGTACAAGTTTTCCTTACAACTTTTCACTGATTTAGTCTTGCTAAACAGGTCATAAAGAATCAAGTTAAGCCCCCTTATAAGAGGCATGCTCCGGGCAGCAATTCTTGTCTATTATATGAGACGTCTCCTATAAGCAGGAGACCTCGTATGCATTTTCCTATCCTCGGAATTTTACTGTAGGCATATTGATGTCTCCAATACTCATTTGTCTCTTATATCAGAGTCTCTTATAAAGAAGTTCAACTGTACAATAAACTGCACACACTTATGAATAAAACAAGCGCTTTTAAAGAAAATTGTACTGATATTTTTGATTCGCAAATTTCTTTTGGGCCACAAACCATATTAACCTAATTGTAAGCCGACTCGAATGTAGGCCGACCTCCATAATATTGCAAAAAAAAAAAGACCAAGCACCCGCACATTTCATCAAAACAATTAATTTATTTATTTGATTGATTGATTACATATGCCCACTGAAAATCATCTACACAGTTCTTTTCGTGAACTCAGATTTGGATGCCCAGCCCCAGATGGGTTCGAAGTGTGTTCTCGGCATTCCCAATTCTGATGCGAAGGCGTGGGCTTCTCGTGCAACAATTCAGTCGTAGCCCCCAGAAAAACCAACTGGTGCAAAAAAAAGTGGCCTCTCAGCTGTGTTTTACGGTTAAGCAGAAAAGCTTGCTTTGCGACAATCTGCAGGGATTATTTTTAGAAAATTTTCTGTGACTCATTGCAGAGGGTGTGGCTTATATGCTAGAAAATATGGTATATAGTACAAGCAGAGCCAGAACACAAATGCAGTGTTATAACCATGCCCTAGTGTCCCCGATTTCTCGTTTGCAGTGTTAACTTGGAGTACTAGTTTTGGTATTGACTGAAGTGATGCAAATTGATTTTGAAGTATTGGTTTTGATTGCAAGTCGACAACCACAAATTTAGATGTGAAATTTAGACAAAAATGGGTCGACCTACAAATAATGTAAATACAATAATTTTTTACATGTTACTAATACACCAGACATATATACGTGAAGGCAGCCAAGAAAACGACTCCTGGTTATCTCTTAAATGAGGCACAAAAGTTACAAAAAAAAAGTAACTAGTTTGATAGTTCGATAGCACATGCATCAGTACTGCTTGAAAAGCACTTTCATTTCATGAAATATATCTAAACAGGCCATGATCGACACACCATTGTTGTGCGCTGTGACATTTTCACTATGTATAACATTCAGTAAAAATGTTTGCAATTATCCCTGGTTGTTGCGCGTGTCTCTGCCATATGTATAAATGTTCATCGTTACCTTCCATTAAACATAGTGTAGTAAGACAGTGCTCTGTGTGCATTGCCTTTCCTTGTCCCCATCTTCTTCAGCGCTGTGTTCCCTCCAACAACAACTAAATTGTCTGGACTGGTGCCATGAGTTGGCATGAAAGTAACCCACAATTATTTCTTAAATTAGGTACAAAAATTAGACAAAAACAATTGCATAGTCACATGGCTGGGAGCAAATGCCATTTGTTCAGCAGATTTCAATTATCCTTTCAATATGCCACCTGTGCATCTCCGTCAAGGTAGGCGAGACATACCTCGACATTGTCATACTGGAATCAATGGCAGAGGAGACCAGCAACAACATCTGGACACATTGCACCCTCAGGCAGTTCAGCAAGTAGGGCTTGGTCGTTTCCAGTAGGGACCTGCAAAATTTAAAGGACCGAAATATCAAATATTCAGCATTCAAATTTGCTTAGCAAGTGGAAAAAGAACATCGGAACAGACCAACTGCAATCGAGAGATGATGCCATTAACACTGTGCCCTCCAACTTTACCTCCCGTCATGTCTCACTGCCACTTCAACACCCGTAATCTAATAAATTATAAGTGCGGAGCACTTTAGGAACCTGGGTTGTCGTATGTTGTTGTCGCATGATGTAACGCAAACAAAGCCACACACAGTCAAACCTCATTATTACAAGTTGCATCTTACACGAAAATAAGTTGGCTATATCCGAAAATTCGTTATAAAGGTATATTTCTAACTTTATACCTAATGCAAGACTAATTTTGTTTATTTCGTTATAACCAATATTTCGTTATATCCGTGTTTTTGTATCGAGGTACAAAAAAAGATGATGATATACAAAAAAAGATGAAAAAAGAAAGCAAGCAAGAAATAGAAAAAATAATTTAAAATTGGAAAAAAATAGTAATAAATAGAAATAGAAAAGGAGAAAGAGAAAAAAAAAGAGCGATGGAAAGAGAAAGAAAACCAAAGAGAAGCAAAGAAAGCTGTCCAGCACTGCGCCTCCTTCAGGCTTGGAACTACTGGCGCGAAGCTGCCTTAAATGTTCGCTCTCTCTCTCAGCGATGAAACAAGAGGCGAGAAGCCGACAGGAGAATTGACCTTCACTTTGCTGACCCTCGGCAATGGCTTAGCTCGGGGCACTCGTCGACTCACATGAATGCCACCACCTGGTGCTTCGAGCTGACAGGCAGGCTACTCCTGAAGTTGGGCACCGTCAGGACGTCCATGTCGTCCAGGCGCAGCACTTCCGCGTGCAGTGCGAGGACGCTGTTGGGATGGAGAACCACGAACCCTTTTCCCTGCACACAAGGCGGTCGCCAAACTTGAGGAAACTTGACGATGGTTATTTCGCGTGGTCTAACATCGTAAAAAAGAAGAAGAAAAAACACAAATAAAACAACACAAAAATGAAAGCAGTTGTGGGGTCTCAAATTGGCAAGCGCCACCACTACGCTCTTGGAGTGAACGGACACAGCAGAGGCGTTAGGAACAAACCAAATACACATTTATTTAACTACTTTTCGATCGACGATATCGTCAGCTGAATTATTATAACATCAATCGTGATCACCACGCTAGGACATACTTACACAATAATAAACAACACTCAACAAAATGACAAACAAGGCAATGTCACTAACGCCTGACTCACCACGTGGGCCCACTGCAGACTGCCCACGGTGCTGTCCACGGCAGACCCACTGCTGGAGGCAACCGTCTGCGCTACCGCCCCATGCCGAAAGAGACTCGCTCAACTCTCTCGCCTGCCACGAAGGCTTGCCTTCCGCCAGGGGTCACCGCCGGTGCTACCGTTCTACCAACCATGATGATGATAGTGGTGATCACCGCTCTTGAACACAACGCCACCTATCGCTAGTTGTCACCCCCAAAATACGGCTTCTGTGCGAAACACATGGGCCACGCGGCACAAACAACTTTACAAAAGGTGTCAGCACCCCCACAACGTTTGTGTAAGCAAATACGGCCGCTCCAGGTGGAAGTGCTAATTTCACACAGTCTCTTCGCCTCCACACAGTACAGTAGAAGGCTCTACAACCTACTCGTGCCTGCCACACATTAAGCTGGTTAAAATTAAAGAAAAGAAAGTTCCGCTAACCTTGGTGTGAAAAAGCTGGTCCGAGTCTCGTTTGTACGAATTGTGGTCGTCCGAGATGGCGATCTGAGGGTATACACCAGAGCAGAGGATTAGCTTCATCAGGCTCAGGTCATGGAAGCCAAAACTGCGGCTGCGACGGAGGAACTCCTGAGAGAGCAGAAACGATCGCATTAGCACACTGTCTACAATGAATATTCTCAAGCAAATGCATTCGTCACAGCAAGGAGGTTGTGCAGGCAAAATGTCAGCGTAGGTGAACGCAAGAGAATATGTTTACAAATGAACCGCTTTATAACAGACTCTGATGTAAGAAAGAAGTGGTTATAGGACACACCATTGTGCTCAACATGGAGATAGAGGTTGATCAGAAAATGAGTATGTAGTGACACTTCCATAACACCTCATGGAAAGTGCAAGAGCTGCTCCCTAGTGCATGTCACTTATAAAGAGGCTCAGCTGTAATGAAAAAAAAAAAATCTGCCACCGATTTGACAATACCTAGCTAATAACAATCAAAAGAAAGAGGTTGTGGTGTTTTAAATGCCAAAACCACAATTTCACCACGAGTAGGGTCGAAAATGGAATAAAGTGCCCCATGTAGCAGTGTCAACAAACAATACTGACTTTATAAGCGTGCTAACGTGGTGCTTGTGATGGTGCACTGTACTTGTCTGACATGCAGAACTAACGGTTTTTGGTGTGTTCACTCTGGAGCCATTATTCCTATTTTTTATCCTCCATTGCAACATCCCCACTACAACACTACTATTTTCCCGCTATTGTGTTTAATTGTGTTTATTATTTGCGTGTTTACTTTGTAAACATTACTCACACTTTTTCTCCCTCTGTTACATACCCCAACTACGAAGCCTTAGAGTGATTAATAATAATAATAATAATAATAATAATAATAATAATAATAATAATAATAATAATAATAATAATAATAATAAACAGACTGAATATGACCAGCTGGGGTTCATTAAAAACTGAGTCAAAAATTGGGATTGTAGGTAAAGCATATTGAAGGAAGCTACACGTTCATAGCAAACGAGAAAATAGCCGGTAGGCACAGCCCTGACACTTCATTCGTACATCACATAAAGTACACAGAAATCAAAGTGCACAAGGGTTTCTGCATTTGGCTTCATGCCAATGAGACTGCTTGCATTGAGCTTGAACCAACTAGTGGCACCATGGGAGCTAGTGCAGCAAATAGTGCAGCTATTTGGCACTGTCCTACCAGCATTATACACTATAGCGGGCAAAGGATCGTGAGCCTGTGTAACGAGCTTCGATAACATTAGCTCCTCTGTCCCAGTTTGGACAAATGGGCAGTGCAAGCAAAGGGAAAGTGTACAGTTTTACGTACAACGCATCTCACAGACTTCCTGAAAACTACTAAAATTGGCAAACCTGTCTTGTGCATATTGAGAGCTTAATACATAAAGGAACAAGTCATTTCAACTGAAAGTGTGCTAGTATTAGAAGGGTAAAGATGGAGAGTTAAAACATTCACAAGAGAATGAATACTTGAACTAGGTTTTTGCAAGTGCAAACTGAGATAATTCTCTTTCAAAAAACAAAAACAAAACATACATGACACAGACAAAAACATAAAGCATCAGACATGTAATGACTATACTCACTTCACTTTTCATAAACAGAGTTGTAGCCACATGGCACAATCAATTACAACAAAAAAAAACATGATTGCAAGATTGGCCCAGCGAACCGTAGTTTTCGCAAAAGAAAACATTGCTGCACGCACTTGCACTAAGGTTGGATCCTGCTGTAGCCTGAACTCGACGTCCTTGATGTCCACCTGCTCTTCTTCTTCGTCCTCGTCACCCCAGTGCCCTAGGCGGAGCACCCTTTTTTTCCGCGGTGCCTTTTGCAGCTGTCTCCGCAGATCTCTCAGCTGCTTCATCTCCCCGTGCCGCTGGATCCGGGCAACACTATCCGTGACCTCGACTTCGTTCTCCATCAGGCCCACCTCCTGGGGGTTACGACGGCAATCGCAAAAAAAGCAACCAAAATCAAATTGCAGGGTTTGAAATGTTTACAAAATACATGCGCTTTGAGGAATAATGTGATGGAAAGCTTTGGATTAAGTTTGACCGCCAGGAGTTTAACATGCACCTAAGTACACTCAACCTTCGATACAACGAACCCAGATATAACGAAATATCAGTAGTAACGAAGTAGATGAAAAAAATGTCTTGTAATAGATGCAGTGTTAGGAATAAAGTTTTATAACAAGTTTTTGGATATAAGGAACTTATTTTCATTTAAGATGCAACTTTGTTATAATGTGGTTTGAGTGTATATGTACAACAACATTTCAAACTACGTAGCAGTACATAGCCGCCATGTCCAATTGCACTTGTGGCTTTGCGCTTCACAGCAGAGTGCTGTGAGTGCGGAGCTACCACGGTGCGTTTGAATAGCGGCGAGTAATAAAATCTAATGTTTTGAAAAACGAGCAGAAGCATCACAGTAAGCTCAGAAGAGTAGTAGCTTAATTTAAAAAAAAAAAAGAATTTCACAGTTATTACTAGCCAAAAGTGATGCGAGACTATGGTACAATGAAAAATTTATGATTCTTGGCATGGCTTCAGAGATAACGGGGCACTGAAATGTCTTGGAGGCTGTGTGCCTCAATCTATGTTGTAGCAACACTCAACAGGTGTACATGTCCTCTGCGCAGGTGTTGTTCCTAATAAGAAATCCATACCATTACCAGCTATACAACCTTGCCAAGATTCTTCAGCAGTATACATTACTGTCATTAAAGCAAAAAGTATGCAACCACTGCATATTGCCAGTTCCAGTGTATGAGGATGAAACACAGAGGATAAAAGCTCTGAAAAAAAAAAAAAGCTGCAGACCATGCAATGTGCAATGAAACAGTTAATGATTGGTGTGACAGGAAGAGATCGGAGAAGGGCAGGGTGGGCCTGGGAACAAACAGAGTTTGCACATATCCTAGTTGACATCAAGCAAAATAAATGGATCTTGGAAGGCCATGTAATGCATAGGACTGACAACCAATGGACGGTAAGAGAAAGAAAACGGTTACCATAAGATGAGAACACAGCCGAGGTACGCGGAGCATTAGGTGGAGAGACGAACCTGAGAGATTAACATGGATAAAATGAAATCGGCGTGCACAGGAGAGAGCAAACTGGAGATCAGTGGAACAGCCCTTCAACCTGCAGTGTACCTAACTAGGCTAAAAATGACGATGATGACTACTCACTTCTGAGCGAAACTTCATCACAGTCAGCCTCTGACCCTTACCTGTAGCAGCTGCTTGAACTGGCTTCGCAGCTTCGTCATCTCGTAGAATCGCTGCTCTTCAAGCCCTAGGCGGCGACACCACTTTCGAGTGTCCTCGTTGTAGCTGGACTTGGCAGCGAGCCACTCGTGGTAGGCGTTCAGCAGCGTGAACGGATCGCCATGGTCAGAGTCCACGCTCTTGCGCGCTGCCTATGCACGATAGGAAAATGGCAAACTGTGATCTCACGTAGGCAGGCAGTGTTGGATATTAGTGCAAACCAGTCAAGGCGTGTGCGTACACCACACAAGAAATGGCACCAACTTGAACTATTCTACTCCACCGAAAATAAAGTGGTAAGGTTCTTAAGTGTAGTGGCAAATCTTTCAAGTGAGAAACCCGACTGTGGGGTTAACCAAACACAGCCACACAAGGCTCATTCAGATGCCGACTGTCACATGAACACCATACTGTCATACATCATTCAAATAAAGTCACGCTTGAAGCATTCGTTACAAGCAATGTTTGTTACACAGTTGAACCCCTTTATAAAAGACATGCTCTAGGCAGCAATTCTTGTTTTTCATATGAGATGTCCTTTACAAGCAGGACATTAGGTATGCATTTTCCTATGAATCTATAGTTTACTGTAGGCACATTGGTGTCTATTATACCCATTTTTCTCTTAAATCAGTGTCTCTTACAAAGGGGTTCAACTAATATTTGTTACAAATGCCACTATGGGCACTACGTATGCAGTACATAACTTGCTAACAATACTGCAGTAATCGAGAGTATTGTGCTTCATTACTAACCTCACTGCAACTTTA
This sequence comes from Rhipicephalus microplus, assembly GCF_043290135.1. Taxonomy (NCBI): domain Eukaryota; kingdom Metazoa; phylum Arthropoda; class Arachnida; order Ixodida; family Ixodidae; genus Rhipicephalus; species Rhipicephalus microplus. The sequence continues at coordinate 72,785,399 of NC_134708.1, forward strand.
GAGACTGACATAAGTGCGAGTGTGTTGCCCTCTAAGCATTTTGATAAAAAGAGCACTTGGTGAATACAGAAGGATGTGTACGTAAATGTACAAGCTTCACAAGTTGTCGCTGGCATTATTCGGTAACGCTGTATTACACAAAAGCCACTATGCATACTGGAATATCGAACACAGTACGATGCTCTAGAGACGACACTTACTGAAGCGTCGAGGTCTCGAAACGACCTCTGCGTGAATGGTGACTGGATGCTGAGGGCAGCGGCAAGCGACAATATCGGGTCCACCAGCCGAAAGACGCAGCCCAAAATGAGTACTTTCCCAATCGTGACGTCCACTGGAAGTTGTGACAGAATCCGGCCAGTAGGCGTCAGGTCTTCATCTGTGGTCAGGGCACCCTTTAAAAACCACCAGCCACAGTTACTCACTCAGTTCATAACCCAAACTCAGCTCATAAGCTGAAAGCTGAACAAGGCCAAAGTGTGAAGCAATTTCTGGTGTAGTAGTGTGTTGCCGTTAAATTATGCCATTTTAAACTTTGTTCAAGAGCTACAAACTGCACAGAACTAATAAACAACAGCCGATTCAAGTGCATTTCAATATGCAAGCAACAGCATGAACATACAGTGCTCACAGAATAAAAATTGACAATTTAAGGAGAAGTAACCCTCTCAGAGTCCCTAGGTTGTGTCACAATGGCAAAATAGTAGCTAATACACTCACATCAAGTACAGGAATTCAGAGTGTCGCTGCAGAACAGGTACTCGGCTCTTAGTGAGGAAACCAACCTTAGCTTAGATACAATGAATGATAATCTGACGAGTATCATTACGGAGTGTGCAGTGGAAGTTGGAGGCAGGGTAGTTAGACAGGACACTGGCAAGCTTTCCCAGGAAACGAAGAACCTAATTAAGAAGCGTCAAATCATGAAAGTTTCAAGTACAACAGATAAAATAGAACTGGCAGAGCTTTCGAAGTTGATTAATAAACGTAAGGTATGTGATGTAAGAAGGTATAACGTGGAGAGAATTGAACACGCTCTGAAAAACGGAGGAAGCATCAAAGCAGTGAAGAGGAAACTTGGGATAGGCAAACATCGGATGTATGCACTAAGGGACAAAGAAGGCAAAAGAACTACCAATATGGATAGGATAGTTAAATTAGCGGAGGAGTTTTACAGAGATCTGTACAGTCGCCGAGACAACCACGACCTTAATACTATAAGAACTAGCAGTAACCCAGATGACACCTCACCAGTAATGATAGAAGAAGTCAGAAAAGCTTTGGAGAGCATGCAAAGAGACAAAGCTGCTGGTGAGGATCAGGTAAAATCAGATCTGCTGAAAGATGGAGGACAGATTGTGTTAGAAAAACTAGCCGCCCTGTTTACGAGGTGTCTCTTGACGGGAAGGGTACCAGAGTCTTGGAAAAACGCTAACATCATCTTAATACATAAGAAAGGAGATGACAAGGACTTGAAGAATTACAGGCCGATCAGCTTGCTCTCTGTAGTATACAAGCTATTTACAAAGGTAATTGCTAACAGAGTAAAGAAAACATTAGAATTCAATCAACCAAAGGAACAAGCAGGATTTCGAACAGGCTACTCAACAATTGACCACATTCATACTATCAATCAGGTAACAGAGAAATGCTCAGAGTATAACCAACCACTATACATAGCCTTCATAGATTACGAGAAGGCATTTGATTCAGTAGAAATATCAGCCGTCATGCAGACACTGCGGAATCAGGGCGTAGATAAAGTATATATAAACATTCTAGAAGAAATATACAGGGGATCAACTGCTACCATAGTGCTTCATAAAGATAGCAACAAAATACCAATCAAGAAGGGTGTAAAGCAGGGGGACACAATCTCCCCAATGCTATTTACCGCGTGCTTACAGGAGGTTTTCAGAAGCCTAGAATGGGAACAGTTAGGGATAAGAGTTAATGGAGAATACCTTAGTAACCTGCGCTTCGCCGATGACTTTGCATAGCTGAGTAACTCAGGGGACGAATCGCAACTCATGATTACGGAGTTAGACAAGGAGAGCAGAAAGATGGGTCTCAAAAATAATCTGCAGAAAATGAAAGTAATGTACAACAACCTCGGAAAGGAGCAGCGCTTCGAGATAGGTAATAGTGCACTTGAAGTTGTGAAAGACTATGTCTACTTAGGGCAGGTAATAACCGCAGAGCCGAACCACGAGATTGAAATAACTAGAAGAATAAGAATGGGGTGGAGCACATTCCGCAAGCACTCTCAAATTATGACAGGTAGATTGCCACTATCCCTCAAGAGGAAGGTATATAACAGCTGTATCTTGCCAGTACTTAGCTACGGAGCAGAAAGCTGGAGACTTACAAAGAAGGTTCAGCTTAAATTGAGGACGACGCAGCGAGCAATGGAAAGAAAAACGGTAGGCGTAACCTTGAGAGACAAGAAGAGAGCAGAGTGGATTAGGGGACAAACGGGGGTTAAGGATATCATAGTTGAAATAAAGAAGAGGAAATGGACATGGGCCGGGCATGTAGCGCATAGACAGGATAACCGCTGGTCATTAAGGGTAACTAACTGGATTCCCAGAGAAGGGAAGCGGGTTAGGGGGAGACAGAAGGTTAGGTGGGCAGATGAGATTAAGAAGTTTGCGGGTATAAATTGGCAGCAGCAAGCACAGGACCGGGTTAACTGGCGGAACATGGGAGAGGCCTTTGTCCTGCAGTGGACGTAGTCAGACTGATGATGATGATGATGATGACACTCACATCAAAACCAACATCACCTTTAGAGGCCATATATGTAGTAACATGACATAGTTATCATGAGTGCTTGCACATACCAATAGCTTATTTTAAGTTTTGAAGTCGCGTTTCATTCTGTGACCATGGTAGGTTTCCTTCATTACTTGCAAAAGATAAGCTCTTAAAACGACAAGATAGCGACCACCGCAGTACACCGGAAGAGTTCCCTACGAAAATCGCCACACAAAGCTTCAACAATGTGGTCTTTCAGCTGCTGAGGAAATTCGACTAGTGCATCGGTGTGTCCAGATTTCGCATTTGTCTTCAGACATTGCCGGGTAGTTACTGCACAATGCTTCATCCTTCTCAATTATCAAACAAATCATATTTTTCCCAATGCACGACAGTAATAGGCCTCAGTACAAATGCATTACCATTATGAACTGCTGCACTCAAAACATAATGTTTTGACGAAAATGATCAAATTGTAGTAAAAAACCACTTGAAGCCAGTCACCAACATCCTGCCTCCTAATATACTTGTTCAATAAATATGGGCAGTACAAAAAGGCATTTAACGCATAATAGGTGGACAAAGTGCCACAGGATGTTGTTACTGGTATTGTTGTTGTCAACCAAACCACTTTGCTTGTAATACACTGTTCTGTGAGAGTTAGTATATTTGTGGACAAGTTAAAGCTCTTTGGATTTTACGTGCGTGCTCTTACAAGGGCTCTCTTTGGGTAAACGAAACCACTGTGGAAGGCAATTGCTTTTAAGACTGGAACCATCTCACCAACGGTACAATCTGGACATAATTTATTTATTTATTTATTTATTTACTTAAAGTACTCTCAAGGTACAAAAATAGTATAGAGGAATGTGGTTACAAGAAATTGGAACAGCTGAAAAATTAAAACAAAATATTGATACACATCAATGGAAATTGCTCTAAAAATATCAAAACACAGGTGTACATGCGACCTATTTTACACAAATGTTTTCCCATATTACGATCTCAGCTACACTCGGTTGTGATCAACAGAGGCAGCAAGTAAGTTCCTATCGATTTTATCGCATTCGAGCTTCTTTTTCTCGATGTCCTGGTTATGCCTGTTCTCCACTCGCCTGTTCCTTGAGCGTCTGCACTGCTTCCTCTATGCTCTCTGAGGACGGCGGTTCCAGGAAGGGAAACTTCCGCACGTCCGGCAGCCCGAGCGCCACGAGCTGCAGCAGCAGCGAGTTGAGGGGCACGCGCTGGATCTCTGGCATCGAGTACGCGGCCAGCGACTCGTACTCTGCCTCGGAGTAAAGCCGGAAACACACGCCAGGACCCGTTCTGCCTGCGGTGGCAAGTCGACAAGGATGCAGCACCCATAGTTGAAGGATCGCTAAAGAGATACATTTAGGCGTGCACGAACATTCAAGCACTTCGAGTATGCGTACAAATATTAAAGCATTCGAATATGCTTCAATACGAATTTAGATTTTCTTGAAATTTCAAGGTATTCGAAATGAATTAATAGGCATCTGTAGACCGCATGTAACCTTCGTAAAGGTTGTTTCACTGCACCATGAAAGTGGTACGCCACGAAAACGCTTATAAAAAAAAAAAAATCTGCAGTACTGTGAAGCTTCACTTCAAGGTAAATGAACATATTCCCCTCACGTAGATTAATCATTTGATAAGTTTAAAAACTTGTTATACGGGCTTATATGCTTTGAGTATAGTAGATGTTAGAACTTGACATAATTTACTGGCTATCAATTGTATCCTGCTGAAATTCAAATCCTGCTAATGTTCAAAGTTGCTTCCACTCCATTTTGAACCAAAAAGAAAAACACTGGCAGATGCCTCGTAGCGATTGTAAATAATATTATGCGGGTGAATCGGGTCACGGCAACTATGATCATTTTTAGGGCTCCATACAAACTTTGTGAACCATTTCATTCAAAACCATTTGATCATATACCCATTTGCTTTGACCTATAATTTACTACTTACAAATCCCTAAAAATAATAAATCATGAATTATTCTTTCAGAACCTTAATGTTATTAATATCATTATCAATGGTTATTTATCAGAAGTGCAAATGAAGGTCAAAGTTTTCAGTTTGAATTTCACGCCGAGCTTCGACACGCAAACACGAGTGTGACGTCACCAACTGCAGTCTTTTGCATATTTTGGCCACATTGGGTTGACGAAATTTCCTGAAACTAGCTAAAATATGACTTTGAGTCCCTTAGAATCCGTAAATAATTTTTAGCGACAAATTATTACGTAGGCCCCCACAGATGCCATCAAAACCTATGATGTCATGGCGAGCTGGTACGGGAGCGTCCAAGGCGGCATCACTACCCGTACTTTCTTTTTGAACATTTTCTTGGTTACCAAGTTTATTCTTGTGGTGAGAATTGTGCTTTGGGTATTGCGAAATTGTAATTCAATAATATGGAAAAAAAAAAAAGATTCACTAGTCAGTGTTTCCTTATAGATGTTAGTGTAAGGCTAAGATCGATAAAGGAACACTGAAGGAGCACTTGTTATCAGCAAGTCTGGAACATTCAGGTGTCAAAGGCCTCAGGATCTGGTGTGTCTTGAAAATCCGCATTCACTAACATAACCAGACCTAAAATAGGCTGAGGACTCTCAGCACATCCGTATAAGCAGTGTTTATATACGATAGAATAAAGCAATTTCAAATAAAAGTTGAGGCAGCAGGAAAAGATGAAGACAGAAACAAATAAAGCAAATGCTTGCCTTGTTGTGGTTCTTCTATTGTTGAAGTTTACACCTTAAACTGCCTCAATTCGCATTCAAGTTGCTGCAACTGAAGGCAAGTTTTTGGGAAGAAGGAGATTCTTTTGCTGTATCTACATCATGTTACGAACTAAGACATGCCCCACAACCTTCTGTACAGTGCCGCCGATGTCCCGAATGTTGCAGGAAGTCAGTAAATTTTTGTAGCCTCTGGAATAGCATTGAGTCGAGCCCGTGAGACCTGCTCATGTAGATTGGTGGCACGCTCTTTCCCCGAAATTCCCACCTTTCTGCATTGTCACACATACCTTGACATTGTTTGTAACCTTGTGCTGCCCATAAGAAATCGTTTTGTGAAAATCTCATCTAGCTATACGATTTATATTTATATTATGTGAGCAAGTGACACTGATGCGACGTTCACGTCTCTCTCTTTGAAAAATAGGATTATCAGCATTCATAATGTGCACATACCTTCTAGTTATTCTAATCAAGTGGAGTGCCTCTGACACTTCCACTTCACTGATTCTTGCAAAACATAGCTGATATATTGGCAGTACCAATTGCTGACGCAATGTTGTGAACGCTGCCTCAGCGTTTTAAACACTCCTTACCGTTATGGCAGCAATGCACACTACTATGAGTCACACGGAACCGGCAGAATCCTCCCTCACCTGCACGGCCTTTGCGTTGTTCCGCACTGGCACGGCTGATCCAGAACTCCTTGAGCTTTTGCATGTGACTGGCCGAATCGTAGCTCATCTCCTTCACCTTGCCCGAGTCGACGACAAACCGGACGCCGTCAATGGTCACGGATGTCTCGGCAATGTTGGTGGACAGAATGCACTTCCGCGTCTTTTCCGGTGCGTAGTCAAACACCTGAAGCAGTAGCAAAGTGTTAGCACTTGTTTTTGCAATGAATGAAGGCACTTGTATACATACAAGCATCGCACATGCAAAAATGCATTGTTGCTTAACATTTTTTCTGTTTATGAGCATGAGAGGCATGAACACTGCCTCAGTTTAACAATAGTGGTAAGCATAATAAGAGAAACATAATTTAAGACGTCAACAATTGCAATAGCTCACAACAATGTCATTATAACTAAGATGCATCTGATATAAAAACTGCTTAGTTATATGTGAAATTTGTTATAAACAAATAGCTGTTACCTTGCTACAACACCAAGAAAGATTCAAGACAATTGCAGTTTTATCGAGAATAGTGAATCAAATGCGAAAAGAATGCAACCTGACTATTATCTGTTCTGCCTTTAAAGTATCTATGCTTTACATATGTATGATTGTAAATGCCCATCTAAAGATTCATGTTCGTTTCATTAACCTTCTTTGTTACACTTTGTGGGGGTGCTGACACCCCCCCTGTAAAGTTGTCTGCGCCGCGTGGCGCACGTGTCTCGCCCCAAGGCTTCGTTTCGGTGGTGACCACCGCCGGGCGATAGATGGCGTTGTGTTCGCTTTTTGAGTACCACTGTTGGTAGAGCGGTAGCGCCGGCAGTGGCCCCTGGCGGAAGGCGGGCCTTGGTGGTGGGCGAGCGTTGAGCGTGTCTCTTCTGCGCGTGGCGGCTGCCGCGAACGGTTGTCTGTAGCGCGGGTCCCCGGTGCTCGGCACCGCGGGCTTCGCGCCGGGGTCCCGCGTGTAAGGTCAGGCGTTGGCGACGCCGCCTTGGGTATGTGCTAGTGTGTTGGGTGTGTTAGTGTGTGTTTATCATGTTATTGTGTGTTTAGTGTGTCCCTGCGTTATGTTGTTTGTATGGTTTAGTGTTAATTGAAATTGTTGTATCATTCGGCGGACGATATCGTCGTCTAAATTAGTTAATAAATGTATGTATGTGGTGTGCTTGGTACCGATCGTGTCAACTGTGTCCGTTCACTCCGAGAGCGTGGCGTGGCGGTGCGCGCGTTCGCCTCGCCGAGACCCCACACTGGCTGCCCAACGTGGGGCTCTTGGAGTGTCGGACGACAGTTCTTGCGGTTCGGTACAGGGATTTTGTTAGAGCCGGAGTAGAGTAGGCCTAGGGGGACTTCTTTGCTAGCGTCGGTCGTGCGCTTTGTTGAGAAGCGAGGGGATTGGTTTTGTAACGTGTTTCAATTTGTCGGCAAGTTGACTTTCTATTCATTTTTTTTTTTTGCTCGCAAGTGTTGTTATTTTTTGTTGTTAGTTTTCAAAAACGTTGTTGAATTAGGACGAAAGCCATGCGGTCCGCATCCTGGGGTGAGCAAGGCCTAGAGCACGTGGTTTGTAGGCCAGGCCCGAAGCGAGTGAGTACGGAAGCCTCGTGGGTGGTCCGATTTTCTGTAAATAGCTTCTTCTATCTCTTTGGGCTCAGGGAGCCGGGCGTCGTTGCTGACTTGTATTGCGGCTCGACGCCGGGGCGTCGTGACACCGCCCGGGGCGGTGGACGCCGATCGCTCAATAAGCTGCTGTGTGCGGCGAGCGATAGGGCCACCTTACAGAGTGGACGTCTCCTCGCGGCTGCCTCTTCTGCGCCTAGGCTGGGTGCTGGGTGGATGCCGGTTGTTGCCGAGCGACTCATTAGGCCTAAGGCTCTGCGCAGCCGCCTGTCGCATGTGGCACAACTAGGTGGATCGTAGCGTTGAGGGGTTGCGCTCTGCTTCCCTCACTTTTTTTTTATCTTGCGATGCAAGGGTTAGGAAAAGTGATTTTTGTTTTATTTTGATGGCCGTCTCGGTCGCCACCGATGTATTAGCTAGCAGTACTGATTACCGTACCACGTGGCCGAAAAGCCTGAAGCTCCCTCCCCTGGGCCGCGCTCCTTTGTTTCTTTCGAGTTTTGTTTTTTGTCGATGTATTCAGCGGGAGGGATGTCATCCACGGCCGGCTGTCCTGCACATCGTCAGCGTCGTTGGCCAGGAATGCGGTCGTGAGGTCGGGCGATGGAGATGCCTGGGACCTGCGCAACTGCCTGCAGTTCGGCGCCCTCGCGAGTGCTGGTCGCAACTGGAAGACGTGTCGGCGCTAGCGACAGATCGTCGCGCCGATGGCAACGTTGCTGTTGCGGGGCCGGTACTGAGGTGAAGTCTAGCCGGACAGTGCAGCAGTGTCGACCGGCGGCGGTGTCGTGGTGCAAGGACATTGTGGTCGTGCGATATTATTTTTTTGTTAAAGCTTGTGTAGCTATTTTTTGATTTCGGGGTATGGTTTGATTTAAGGTTGGGGGAATATGGGGGTGCTGACACCCCCCCTGTAAAGTTGTCTGCGCCGCGTGGCGCACGTGTCTCGCCCCAAGGCTTCGTTTCGGTGGTGACCACCGCCGGGCGATAGATGGCGTTGTGTTCGCTTTTTGAGTACCACTGTTGGTAGAGCGGTAGCGCCGGCAGTGGCCCCTGGCGGAAGGCGGGCCTTGGTGGTGGGCGAGCGTTGAGCGTGTCTCTTCTGCGCGTGGCGGCTGCCGCGAACGGTTGTCTGTAGCGCGGGTCCCCGGTGCTCGGCACCGCGGGCTTCGCGCCGGGGTCCCGCGTGTAAGGTCAGGCGTTGGCGACGCCGCCTTGGGTATGTGCTAGTGTGTTGGGTGTGTTAGTGTGTGTTTATCATGTTATTGTGTGTTTAGTGTGTCCCTGCGTTATGTTGTTTGTATGGTTTAGTGTTAATTGAAATTGTATCATTCGGCGGACGATATCGTCGTCTAAATTAGTTAATAAATGTATGTATGTGGTGTGCTTGGTACCGATCGTGTCAACTGTGTCCGTTCACTCCGAGAGCGTGGCGTGGCGGTGCGGCGTTCGCCTCGCCGAGACCCCACAACTTGTAAGAAATGTTCTCCTTGTATTACTGCATATTGTTATTGACCATAACTACTTGTGTTCACTATATCCGAATCTGTTACAGTGATTTTGTTCATCTGCAGTAATAATTGCATCTTTAACTGCATGGTGATCCTCACAACCCAGTTGAATATCAGCTTCAATTCAACTTCCTTATAGCATCTGCATGTGTTCCTTATATTCAGATCTGATTGTATAAGACTTCCAGCTGTGTCCTATTTTAAAATGCAAACGTTACTCACAGTGAATTAAACAAAGGCTGCTGTTCGAGTGTTGAAAAAATGCAGCAACAACGGCATTGATCAACAAAGGCAGACCTTGTCCTGTTCAGCCAGTGAGAGTGTACTGTGCAAGGGGAGGACGATCCAGTGGCCGTTCTGGTTGGCGTATTCTTCGGCCGCCTCCTGCACGGCCGAAATCTCGCTCATGCCGCTCAGGAACACCAGCAAGTCACCACGCTCGTTGCTGGAATACTTGTTGTCGATGAGGCTCAACAGCTTGACGTAAGGCGCCGGATTGAGGCGCCCTGTACGAGAACGCTTCTCCTCCACAGTGACGGGGTGGTATTGCACTTGAATAGGGAACAGGCGGCCAGGAACCTGGATCAAACAAAACTCGCTGTGTCGCTTATGCATTCGCCAAAGCCAACTCCCAGGCGAAAGCCACCTTTTTCTTCTCAATAAATATACTGGTCCTCTTCCCTCCTCCTCAGAAGCTTTCTGCATCTAATGTGGTTTTGCACAGCTTCTAAGATCAATGGCATCACAAGCTTCCAGCACCCCATCTGCTTTGGATGGCCTCCGTGATTGGGCCCATCTTTGACCAAGCGATTATGTCCTGTGATGATATCATGCAATCTCACGTCATGTGACGTCATGATGACATCACAAATTTGGGCAACACGGTGACATCGTTGCATGATGACAATTTATTTGCGCCACTCTTTCCGATTCCAAAAGTACCATCAGTCAATTTTTGCATTTTATGAGACATCTACGAGTTGCCTAACTTGAGTGAGGCCCGAAATTACAGTATCACTGATATAAGTGGACACTTTAGGCCAAAGTGTCCATTTGTCTCTTTAGGCCAAAGTGCCATCGAGCGCTAAATACAGCCGTGGTACTGTACACGAATTCAGAAAAATGCGCACGGGAGCCTGGAATTACATGATGATGCTTTCCCTAACTTGATGCACCGAATTATGGCGTCACTGATGTATACGAATACATTGAAATAAAGTACCTTCAAATAAAAGCAGCAGGAGGCTACAGGTTTGAGCTATGTGTTTGGAGTGACATAAACAGTATGAAAATAAAACTTGTAAAAATAGAAAGAGACAGGATGGAATACCACTTTTTCTTCTATGTTAAAACTCTTCTTCAGTGCTTTTGGGTAAATTAGTAGAAATAGTAGTTCTTTATTATATTACTTGAAACGCAGTTCATACATCAAGTCTGCCAGAGGTGGAATGGAGGTGATAGGAAAAACATAACAGGTACCATACAAACATATTATAAAGTATAGAAGAATACTGAAATACTGCTTCAGATGTCATATAAGTATACTACTTTTCGTACATACAATGCAATATTGTGAAAATTATGCGAGTAGTTCAGTCGCAAGATGTGTAAGTCTGTATGTCTCTTGAATTCTGTCATTGTAAACATAGCCTGTGCAAGAGGCTACAACTGCACATTACAGGAACTGGAGGTTACAGCATGCTAACAGAGACACTAACAAATCCAGAACAACCCATTGACAACTGTACAAACAACACAGTTCATTCAATTTAAAGCACATCTTAGAACTGAAAGAATACAGCCCTTCAACCTTCCTATTATCGATAATTACCAAAAGCGCGCTCTGCAGAGAATCATTCTTTCAAGAGGCTTCATGAAACATTAACATGTTTTTGCCATAATACCACATGCCATATGTGTACTCAGCCATCTCCTGCTTAAGAATAGGAAGCTTACCTATGGTAGCTTGTGAAATTACCTTGATGATGTTAACACTGATGCGCCGACAGAGGCAACAAGAGAGTTCCACTTACCTGTACTACGGGACAGTTGTAGAAATACTGGGAGAAAAGCTGAATGTTGATGGTTGCAGACATCAGGATGATCTTCAAGTCCCTCCTGTGCTGCATGAGGCACTTCACCACTCCCAAGAGGAAGTCACACGTGAGGTGACGTTCATGGATCTCGTCGAGTATGATGACATTGTAATCCTTCAGCATGGGGTCACTGGCAATCTGCCGCAACAACAGTCCCTCCGTCAGGAACAACATCTTTGTGTGTTTGCTGCGATGCTTCTCAAACCGAATTTGGTAACCAATGTGAGTCCTGTACTCATTCAACGTCTCGTAGGCGACACGCTTGCAGAGGGAGATAGCAGCAATCCTGCGTGGTTGTGTGCACGCGATGCCCTCCAGTCCTGCGCCAAGCAGGTACTGGGGTATCTGGGTAGATTTGCCGCAGCCGGTGTCGCCGGCGATCAGCACGACGCTGTTCTCCGACACCACTTTCAGGATGGTGTCCTTGTACTGAGCTATTGGGAGGTTCTTTTGGAACTCGCGCAGCTTCTTGAGCTTCTGGAACTTTTGCCTCTGCAGAAAGTCGAGGTAGAGGTGCAAGACAGTTCGGACTTCAGCCACGTCTTCTTCAGTGAGGGAGTGTGACGCGTCACGGCTGTCGATATGAACGCCGGCGTCAAGCATGAGGACTTTGGGCTCTTCTGCGAATATGCAAAAGTTCACTTTGTGGACGGGGTCGTAAGTTGCAGGCAGGCCCAGTGACGGCTCAGCACACTCTTGTGGGTCAGCTGGAAGAAAATATCCCATTTCAATTGCAAACAATATATGAGGTGTCTGCTGAAATGAAATGAAGCTACACGAAGCACAATCAATGTGGAGTACCAGCTAGAAGATGCTGCGGCTGGGCAGCTTTTAGTTTTTAAAAATGCTGCAGGTTGAAGAGAGCCCTGTAAAGGACTCTCAAAAACCATGTATGTGACGAAAGGCTTACCACTTGTCCTACAAACAGCCGCAGACCTATGTGCAATGGGCTTTGTTTCTCTTATCAAAGGGTGTGCAATGCAAAAGCTTTGATCCCATAGCATGATCACAAGAGATACAGGCGAGTGGCTGAACACTGAAGTAAGACATTCACAAGTATATCAACAAGGTTAAACTACGATTATACTGTGACTTAAAAGCCTTGCGGCAACCAACATATTTACACAGCGCAAGACTATGAGTAGTTACGGCGTGACTACTCGTAGTCTCGCGCTGTGCAAATATGTTGATTCCCAATCACCAACTAGCCCAAGCATCTGTCTTATCAACTTACAGCAACATGATCAATACCTTTGAAACTGTGGTCCTTGGATACCCATCTTCATTTATTAAACTGCAGGCTACCGAGGTGTCTTAAGAATTGTAAAACTGTGGAAGAATTCATGAAGGCCACAATAATGATGCATCATTGGTAGGCATCCACCCTCAGCATTATCTGGTTTTCCGTACCTGTGGAGCAACTATACCACACTGAAAGACATATATTATTCTTTTTAAATATGACATATTCAGTATGACGCATGCTTTACCGTTACAATTAAATGATAACATGTTCTAGGAAGCCTTTCATTAATCCTTAAGAGTGTAAAGGAGTTCAGGCCAGCTGAATACGTGAACTAATTTTCTGGATGAAAACCGTGGCCAATAAAGAACAGAAAAGCCAATTATACATAACCACCATTACTTGTATAACATGCCGTTGTGTTGATGGCTGCAGTAAAAAAAAATTAAATTAGAGTAATATTAACACACAAAAGCACACCGACTTCTTTGTAGGCACAGTGTTTAATCAAGCAGTGAATCTACAAATTACTGCTGTATGAAGCATTACTTAGCTAAGAAATAATCGAGAATTGTAGACATGAAAACTACACAATTTTTCTCCACATAATGTAAAAGTAAGAAGCCCATACCTTTTGAAGTGCCAGCCTCAAGTGCAGTTTTCTGTTTTCGCTCTTCATACTTCTTGAGGAACGTCCAGAAGTTGTCGTATTGCTTAGAATTCCTGCGAGAAACAAACATTGACCGTTACTGCAAAGCAAGAGGGCATGCAATCTGTGTCAAAGGCAATTCATAAGAGGGAACTTTGGCGCTGCAATCGTTCCAACACCTCGGGAACGATTGGCAGCACACAAATTCGCCTAGTCTTCGTGCTTGCGGCTTCGAATGCATTTGTGGCGTTGTTTACTGCGGTGTTCTGGTTTCGTTTCGAATAAAACAATGAACCGTTATGAACTTCACAAACTGGTTCGAATTAGTGGGCCTAAAAGGTTCAGGCGGTGAAGTGCAACTGCTGAACATTTGCCGATCGTAGTTTCATGACAAAGCAGCTTCAAGCCATGTGAAGCCAAGTGGAGCTGAAAGAACAAAGATCAGACAAATTTGTTGACTACTCATCGTTCTCATGCTGGCTGAAATATGTGCATTGCAGCTCCCATAGACACCAGTGCCCCCCACCTAGTAACATAATAAGAGGAGGGGTTAAAAGTCAGCCTGATACACTGACATGATAGGAAGGGGGGGGCACAGCGACCCACTTTGGTGCTTCTGAAGAGGAACCCTGCGATTGTCTATGCTTGTACATATAGTATTGTCTACTATTGAAAGTCGTAGAACATGGATTGTGAACACAGTGTTAGTACAAAGGCACAGGCTAATAAAAAGTTTTTCTAGTAGTCATAGATGTGTGTTGTCTAATGCATCTACTAAGCTATAACAGAGTGGGTGTACTGTTTGGTCATGGGCCTGACATTTTCTCTAAATGCAAATTAGTGAGAAGCCAACGAAGAGAGCACTTACATTTGTTGTATAAATTGGTACTGCCACGAGAAGGGGTTTGGTAATAAAACGTGCAAAAATAAATGAAATCTGCTTGTATTGAGGCTTAGATATATTGGCTTCATGGCCAGATGCATTTGCCAATTCCTGCAAATCCATCGGACAACCTGCCAGCAAAGCTAGGTTGTCTGCAAGCACCACTCGAGGGGCTCCATTCTGATAAGATCACTTTGAATGAAGATGTTGTTTGCATGATGTAGACTCTCAGAAGTCCAATGACTGAAATTGACTACTTGTCCAGCTTTCTCAACTGGCCAGTCAGCACACACTAAAAGCGACATTGTAGTGGCATCTATTACACACAACATGGCTTGGGTCTCTGTTGTAAACTACGTGGGTTTCTGTTGCAAACTACACCTTTTACAGATCTATGAAGCGCGAAACGTTTTCCCAAGTTGCTTCCTTAGCATGAGCAACAATTAACAGACAGAATATATCCTTGCATTAGCACTTGACCAATTTTTCACAGTTCCTTAGCTTTGGCAACCTTCCCACATGATTTGCACTAAACTGCCCCTATATATTTCTCTTATCTGCTCCACAAAACTCTTCAAGCTTTGTTTTTTGAGAATATCTACTAGTTATTCACAGTCAAAGTTGTCACTTCCTTAAATATCTAAAAATGCTAACCTAAGGCCTTAATTTGGGCTGTAGAAATATAAATGTGCGCTGGTTCGTACTATATATCATAATCCAAGCATCTGCCTGACCTTAACCCAATAGTAACCTCAATATACAATCTTTCTTGAAGCACATCAACAATTTTCGAAATATTACTGACGTTACCGCATACAGTTCATACGAGCTTGTGTTGTCTTTATCACTTTTGTATTTTATAGGCAATATTTATGCAGATTTCGCGATAATGTAATTGGAGCTTTCGCCGTTTCTATTGCTTTAGCAATGACGCGTTAGATGTGACTTGCTGGACCTTCCCAAGCAGTGACAGTATTATGGGCGCGCTTTTTGAGGCGTATCGGTGAACACAGACTGTTTCGCACATTTGGGGAAAACTAGGGACACGATGCAATACGCGCTCCGCGTACTCCCGCAAATGTGAAAACAGCCTGTATACAATTGTCAGGCTGAGAGCGCGCGTTGACAAAATTGTTACGATTATAAGAGACGCCCTAGTGAAGGGCTCCGGAAACTTGGACAACCTGTTGTGCTGTGGCTATCTTCATTAAGTACACGGACCTCCAACATTCTGCCTCCGTTCAAATGAGGCCGCAGCAGCTGGGTTCCGGTGCCGCGACCTTTGGGTCAGCGCAGTCGATCCCCGTACCAACTACACCACCGTGGCGGTCGGTGCGTTGATACATAACACGTAAAAGAACATCGGCCTACCTGTTGATGGGACTGTTGTCGCCAAAAAATATTCGAGAAAGTTCATGTCGAAACAGGGACAGATTCTCCCGTTCCCCAGTTTGACTCTTTTTCCGTGCTGTCGGTTGGACGCGGACAGAGTCATTTGGTGAGCGTTCTCGTTGAGCACGATTTCTAATCGCACTGCGGCGGTCATCTGGGTAGTCGCCACTGTCGCGTCTGGTTGAACTGTGCCGTCGGCCGAGCTCTTTGTGGCCACCGTCGCGATCTCTGTGACCGTCACTGCCAAACCTCGACGACGAGCTGCATCGTCGTCCGTGTTTGCTGCGATCGCTGTCGCCCCGGTCTTCGCTGTGCTTTCGTTTGCGACTGGACTTGTGATAGTGCCTCCTATCGTGATCTCTACCCATTGTGGTTGGTATTAACGTTTTTCGCAACGAAAACCCGGAGAACGAAACTGCAGCGCGAGACGGCCATGTGATTATGTTTACGTTGCGTCTGAATGACGATGTTGATGCAGCTTTTGTTTCTAGGCTAATTAACATTTTTAGAAGCTATATCATGGCTGCTAGATAGCTATATTAACCAATATACTGGCTATTTGAAAGCGCTTAATAAATATTACCGGAAAAGAGAGCGCTTCACGTAGCTTTTACAAATTCGACATGACGCTTCATTTTAAATGGCGCTCAATTTAAGAGTGCTATAAATGCCCAGTTTCAAAGATATACCTTTATAAAAGGCTACACATATTCAGTATTAGCCTGCTGTTCAAGCTTGCGGAGCGAAGTTATTGAGTACGAACGTTGATATTAACACGCGGTTACACAAGTCAGTGGCTTTGTGTAACGTTTCGATTGGACCAGCCATAACGACAATAACACGCCACCCACAAAGCTGGAAAAGCGACTCTCACACGTACCGGCTTTTTAACGTGCGTCTTGGCGAAAATGCTCCCACGTGTTCCGCAAAACCCGAGTATGGAAAGCCACAGAGTTAATATACTGACTCTGTTATATTAACTTAATGTGGAAAGGAGCTCTCAAACACGGTGTAATCACAGAACACCTTCGTGTAATCTCAACGGAACTGTATGACGCAAACCAATTGCAGCCAAGGGCATAGCCAGTAAAGTTTGACAACACACCGGCCCCCCTTATACCGAGTGTGTTCTGTGCTGTCTGTGCCGAGTACGGCGTGGACTCTACGGGTAAAGTGTAGTACTAGAACTGTGCTACGGTGAAGCAGCACTTTAAGGCGAGCGCTTTCCGACTCACCCGAGCGCCGTGGTGTTCGTGGCGTACATCGGCTTCTACGACAACGAAGGCAAGTGTATGCATATGATAACAGTTTCAATTCGTGCAGTGCCGCTGTCCACATAGATAAAAGAACGATACCAAGTGTGTACTCATCGCCGTCTACTTTGAGCCGTCTGCGAGCTCATGCATTGTGATGCACTGCATCTCGTATTCTGCGCTTTAAAAGGCTGTGTCGTCTGCACGCAGCGCGTTTTCTCAGCTGTCAACGAGCGTGGTTCATTCGTGGATGTCTTCTAAGGTGGTTGCCTGAGACAACGGTTTAGCTCTAAAACGTGCCGCAGCGAAGGTGGGGTGTTGTTTTGGATTCAGGTTCGCTCGAAGTAGAATGAAATTTCTCGAGCCCACCACTTCGGCATTACGATAGCGGTTTTAGGAGGCGGATTGGGATCTCAACTAGAGAAAGGCTGATTCGTCACCCACGTTAATTAATTTCTGTTTGTATGATAATTGCTGCTCTACTACTAAACACAATTAGTGTACCTAGAGCTTTCCTTGGTCTAACTGCCCGTTTTTTTCGTTCTATTGTGCGCAGCAGTTGCTTTTGACAGATAGATAGCACTGGTATTGGAGAGCACTGCTCTTAAAGATAATTAGTGCTAATAATAATCAGCACGCTGTGAGACATGAAAGTTACTCGAGAAGATAACAAGAAAAAAAAGCGGAATTCCGTCAATAATGTCGTTTTCTCGTAGTCCTAACCCGTTAAAATTCAAATATGAAATAGCAAACCAGCAACTAGAGACCGTATTGCAATAAAATACTTAGGTGTGACGATATCAAATAATCTCGACTGGTGTGCGCATGTGAACAACGTTATTGCATCATCTAACAAAACATTTGGGTTTTTACGACGTCATTTACAAAGCGATCCACAGAATGGCAAGTTACTAGCTTACAAAACAGTAATATGGCCCAAACTAGAATACACATCAGCCATTTGGGGTCCTCGCCAGATATTCCTCACAAACGCCCTTGAGGCTTTTCAGAATCGTGCCATTCATTTAATTCATTTCGCCTTTTCATACGATATCAGCGTAACATCCTTGAAATCGGAATTCGGTTTACAAATACTTTCTAATCGACGCCACATTGCTAGTTTGTCATTATTTCATGAATTCTACCGCAGCGCGCTAAATCAAGCATCGTATATTTTGCCACCATCACGCATATCCTGTCGCATTGGTCACCCCTTAAACGCTGCCCGCCCTCAAGCTCGCACAGTCACCTTTGCATCTTATTTTTTTTCCTCGAGCAGCCAAGGACTGGAACGACCTTACACAAGAAATCGCGAACTCAAGCCCTACTGCCTTCATTGAAGCGGTCAAACCACATTATACTATATAATAAAGTGTCCAACCTCTTGTATATATTGTAACCCACCCCTTATGTAATACCCCCTGGTGGGGTCTTTAAGGAATAAAAGTGAAAATGAAACGCGTGAAATTCAGCTAAACCTTTATAAAACTTCGGACTCTTATGAATTGTAATTTTAAGTACTAAAATGCAATACAGCAGTAAATGATAAAAAAAAAGAAAGTGCGCAGTGTGGATTTCATGCTTTAATGCAAAGTGAATAAAAATTCTGCTATACTGTTGAACATGCTTAAATTAATAGTAAATTCAAGCTAAAGTGCTGAAAATTTCCTATAATATGTATTCACGAAAGGGAAACTTATTTGGCTGTGAATAACGTATTACAGTATTACGACTGGCAAATCTACATAAATAGCAAATGAAAAATGTGCGGTAGAAGCCGGCTGCTCCATTGAAAAAATAGATAATGTTGAACGACATTCCTAAGGTGGTAGCGTGGTTTATCGCCTTACATAAACGGCCTGTTTGGCGCCAAACAGGCCGATGCTGCGTAATATATAAAGTTAAAAAATGTAAGCACGATGTGCTCGGTGACATGAATATTTCAGCTTAAGCTTTCATACATTACTTGACTGTAGACATACCTTTAATCGTTGTATATACTGCACCTATGCAGTTTGCGCACCTCCCTCATCTTAATACTTCAGTCTGATTTCATATTGATTATTGTGGGCCGAACCAGGCAGCAGTGCAATGCCAGGACGACCGTTGGCACCGGCGAGGCAAGCTCTGTCTTGGCGCCGCGTTACAAAAATATGACTAATGTCATGGGCCCGATAGGACCAGCCAGAGTATAAGCTGGTAAGAACAGATACTGCGTGTTTAAATAGTATGGGTAACTCTTTAGAGTACTGGGTACTCTACCATAGGAGAGCTTGAAGCCGTCCCGCACATTTGTGCCCATCACAGGTGACAGCGGTTCTTAAACACGGCCACATCGGCCGAAAGCGATGCACAGAGCTGTTGCTCGGTTTGACCGTCTCCCATACAACCACAGACGTGGAACTGGTGAATATCAATTTTAGAGACAAAAATCATGTGTTACACATTCACTTAAACAAGTGGAATGGCTGTTGTCGCTTTGATGGGTATAGGCTTAAAACAACTTTTATGCAAGATTTTGTAGAATCGCACGAAATGACTCTTCAAGGCGAAATATATCTGCCGAGCGCGGTCCATAAACGTGATTCGAGCGAGGCGGGCGCGGTGGCGCTGCGTCAGCTGCGAGGCCATCGGCGCAGGCGGCATCCGACGGCGCGCGCGACTGCCAGCCAACGTTTAGCAAACGTTGTTCCAGCCGCCGTGGCTACAGTGTTCGACAATGCTACGTTCTAACGTGGTGTAAAACACAAGAATTGCGTGATTGTCGCTGCGGCCCAAAACATTGGTTCGTGGCATAGAAAACTGCGTGGTTCGTGGTGAGCAGATCGAATTCTTTCGTTCACATCTCATCAACAGCAGGAGTCAGTGTGATTGTATTCTGCATTGTCGTGAATTTATTTTTAATTTATTTAATTGATTTTGCAATACTGTTCACTCTCTTGCGAGGGTCCTTACAAGGAGGGTAACATAACAAAATATTATAGTAAAAAAGAGCATCATTAGCAAATACACAGGTTAGGTCAAGATCAAGCGGTGCACTTTGACGGATAGTCAACGACAGTTTGTTAACATTTTGACAAATAATTCTGTTCAACAACACACACCGGCAATTCATTCCACGTTTCGATTGCGTCAGGAAAAAAAATGAGTATTTGAACCTATCAATACGAGTCCTGTACGCTTGAATGACCCCGTTGTGGCCATTCAAGCGTACCACGACTTTAATACTATAAGAACTAGCAGTAACCCAGATGACACCCCAACAGTAATGATAGAAGAAGTCATAAAAGCTTTGGAGAGCATGCAACCCAGGAATTGTGCAGCATGTGGAAGTGGTTGGCAAGGTACGATGCATTGACCATAGAATGGTGCGGTCTCGAATTTGCCAAGACTTGAAGAAGGAACGACAGAAACTGATACGCAAGAAGCCAATCAATGAGCTAGCACTGAGAGGGAAAGTACAGAAATTCAGAGTGTCGCTTCAGAACAAGTACTCGGCTCTTAGTGAGGAAACCAACCTTAGCATAGATGCAATGAATGATTATCTGACGAGTGTCATTACGGAGTGTGCAGTGAAAGTGGGAGGCAGTGTAGTTAGGACACTGGCAAGCTTTTCCAGGAAACGAAGAATCTCATCAAGAAGCGTCAAATGATTAAAGTCTCAAGTGCAACAGACAAAATAGAACTGGCAGAGCTTTCGAAGCGGATTAATTGGCGTAAGGTATCCGAAGTAAGAAGGTATAACATGGAGAGAATTGAACACGCTCTGAAAAACGGAGGAAGAGTCAAAGCAGTGAAGAGGAAACTTGGGACAGGCAAAAATTGGAAGTATGCACTAAGGGGCAAAGAAAGCAAAATAACTACCAATATGGATATGATAGTTAAAAAAGCGGAGGAGTTTTACAGAGGTCTGTACAGTAGCCGGGACAACCACGACTTTAATACTATAAGAACTAGCAGTAATCCAGATGACACCTCACCAGTAATGATAGAAGAAGTCAGAAAGCTTTGGAGAGCATGCAAACAGGCAAAGCTGCTGGTGAGGATCAGGTAACATCATATCTGCTGAAAGATGGGGGACAAATTGTGTTAGAAAAACTACCTACCCTGTTTACGTGGTGTCTCCTGACGGGAAGGGTACCAGAGTCTTGAAGAACGCTAACATCATCTTAATACATAAGAAAGGAGATGACAAGGACTTGAAGAATTACAGGCCGATTAGCTTGCTCTCTGTAGTATACAAGCTATTTACAAAGGTAATATCTAACAGAGTAAAGAAAATATTAGAATTCAATCAACCAAAGGAACAAGCAGGATTTCGAACAGGCTACTCAACAATCGACCACATTCGTACTATCAATCAGGTAATAGAGAACTGATTAGAATATAACCAACCACTATACATAGCTTTCATAGATTACGAGAAGGCGTTTGATTCAGTAGAAATATCAGCCGTCATGCACTCACTGGGGAATCAGGGTGTCGATGAAGTATATATAAACATCCTGGAAGAAAGCTACAGGGGATCAAGTGCTACCATAGTGCTTCATAGAAAGCAACAGAATACAAATCAAGAAGGGTGTAAGGCAGGGGGACACAATTTCCCCAATGCTATTTACCGCGTGCTTACAGGAGATTTTCAGAAGCCTAGAATGGGAACAGTTAGGGATAATAGTTAATGGAGAGAATCTTAGTAACCTGCACTTCGCCGATGACATTGCATTGCTGAGTAACTTAGGGGACGAATTGCAACTCATGATTACGGAGTTAGACAAGGAGAGCAAAAAGGTGGGTCTTAAAATGAATCTGCAGAAAACGAAAGTAATGTACGGCATTTTGATTCAAGCGCTCCCAAAGAAATCCACACGGATGCTAGCGGTGTCGGACTTGGCGCTGTACTCGCCCAACGAAAGCCTGGTTACCAAGCATATTTGTTGCGTACGTGAGCCGCACTCTTACAAGAAAAGAAGCAAATTATTTGGTAACTGAGAAAGAATGCCTAGCAATCATCTGGGCCACTACCGAATTTCGGCCTTCTCTGAACGGCCGCCCTTTCGATGTTGTTACTGATCACCACGTGCTCTGCTGCTTATCCTCCCTCAAGGAACCCTCCGGACCCCTGGCATGGTGGGCTTCACGGCTCCAAGAGTACAACATTCGTGCATGTCATTTATCGCTCAGGCCAAAAGCAGCCGATGCCGCTGCTCTTTCGCATTCGCCTGTTTCTGTTGATATTGCGAGTGTCTCCATCCAAGACAACTCACTTCCACTATCAGTACCCATCGACACGGCTGCGGAGCAGCGCAAAGATTCGTGGATTGCGTGTCTGATGGATTACCTATCGGAAACACTCGTCCACCCGCCATCTCGAGCACTACACCGACAAGCCTCTCACTTCGCCATCCATGATGGAATACTTTATCGCCGCAACTACCACCCTGACAGCCGCAAATGGCTACTCGTCATACCCAGGCATCTCCGTGCCAGCATATGTGCCGCTTTCAATGCTGATCCGCAGTGTGCACACGCCGGATTGTTTAAAACCTACGCGAGGCTACGTTTTCGGTTTTATTGGCGCGGCATGTACACATGTTTTCAAAAGTACATTCAATCTTGCACAGAGTACCAACGCCGCAAGCACGATCCTAGCCGTTCTACTGCACCAATGCAGCCGTTACCGTGCCCCGTGTGACCATTCGACCGGGTTGGGATAGACCTTTATGGTCCTCTGCCATACACATCAGGTGGGAATCGCTGGATAATTGTAGCGATCGACCATCTCACGAGATATGCAGAAACGGCTGCTCTACGAGCCACGACGGCACGTGACGTCACGTCTTTCCTCCTGCAACGTTTTGTTTTGCGTCATGGTGCTCCACGTGAACTTTTGAGCGACCGAGGCCACGTCTTTCTCGCGGATGTTATTCAAGGACTTCTTGCTGAATGCCACGTGATTCACCGCTGTACTACCGCATATCCGCCACAAACAAACGGCTTGACGGAACGTTTCAACTGCACACTTGGGGACATGCTTTCAATGTATGTCGCCTCCGACCCCACCAACTGGGATCTTATCCTTCCCGACGTAACGTACGCTTACAACACGGCACCTCAAGCGACGACAGGCTTTTCTCCTTTTTTTTACTCTATGATTGAGAGCCATCATCTCTAATCGACACTATTCTACCTTACCGACCCGACTCATCCGAAGGAACACCAGTTTCCGAAGCCGCTCGGTATGCGGAAGAATGTCGACAATTAGCTCGCGCCCTTACAACACAAGAATAAGGGCTACAAAAATTTTGTCACGACAATGAACGGTCCCACTACCAGTTTTCGCCCAACTCTCTTGTTTGGCTGTGGGTGCCTCGCACTGCTGCTCCTGGTACATCTAAAAAGTTCGTCAGCAGGCACCAGGGGCCTTATCGTGTCATAGAGAAAACTTCCGCTGTCGACTACCTCATCGAACCCCTCATGCCTACTCCGGACATGCGTCGCCGAGGACGCAAAATCGTACACGTGGATCGTCTCAAACCGCATCACGAACCACTTGTTCTCACGACACCCAAGAACACCTATTTGGCTCCGTCTTCAGCGAAAGGTAAATATGTAATGATGAATGTAGTGGGTCATGCATAGCTCGGAAAACACATCGGCAGTGCTAAGCACGAGACTCTCGCGCCGGACGTTAACGCTGCTTTCGCTGACTAGGCCTACGCTCCTACCTGGTTTCAAATAACAGTTTTGACTGTCACAGTTCTTTATTATATTACGACTAACATCAAGGTACTTCTTCAAGCAACATCAAGCAAGATATTTACTGTGGTGGACACGGTATTGAAGTTGTTAATTAATGTAAAATTCTTGGCATTACATTTAACTAAAATCTCGTGAAACACTCACATCGACAATTTTGAAAATAAAAAGATCAAGGAGCATAGGACGATTGATTGATATGTGGGATTTAACGTCCCAAACCAAATGAGCAGGATATGCCGCGTTGTCGCATTATTTTACTGCTGCAAGTAAAAATGTAAATTGATTATGCACTATTCGCATCGCTTAATAAATATTGTAGTTTGGTATGGTCAACGGCGACACAATAAAATATTAAGAGAATTTACTTATTGCAAAAGAAAGCTGTTCGCAACGTCGCCAATGTTGATTACGCGTTTTTACACAACATATCATTTCAAGTCGTACGACATAATGAAAATATATCACACGTGCACATTTCGCGTTATGCGTTCATTTTACGCGTCCTCGCCCACTATTAGGCATTTTATCACATCATTTACATTGCTTCAGCAATACGGTAAACCTCGCTCACGTCCCAATTACTCAAGGCTAATATCACGTTTCTGCACTTTTTATTAACCGCAGTCTTTGAAACACAACCTGTCATCGATTATCAGTCGATAAAATGATGTAGGGAGGTCCGCATCAACATCAGTAATAGTAATTTAGGTGGTTTAACGTCCCAAAACCACGATATGAATATGACAGACGCCGTGTAGTGGAGCATTCCGGAAAATTTTGACCACTTGTCCCTAACGTGTCCCTAAATCCATAGGTACACGGATCTCGAGCGTTTACGTCTCAATGGAAAATGCAGCGCCGCAGCGGCCGGGATTCGATCTCGCGACCTGTGGGTCAGAAACCGAGTACCTTAGCCTCTAGACCACCGTGGTGGGTACGTTCACATCAGTACGCCAACTATCTTTATAATCAGCAATCTTGTAATCAATTTTTATAATGAAACTATTTTTATAATCTGCATATCTTCGGAACGATGATGAGTGAGGCGAAGCGTTCGTCCGTCCGGACGTCTGTGCATGTGCCCGTGCGTCCGATCGCGTTCGGGAATGCAGACGGTGCGCGGAAACACCGACGAAACGCGAGCCAAGGGAGACGAGCGCAAACGTCTAAAACGCGCCCGTCGCTCTGCTTCGTCCGTGGCCCACCAACGATCCGTCCCGTACGGCAACTATCCAGGAGACTGAGAGGGGCACTCCACGGAGGGCTTCTTTCAGAGAACACCCGGGCACTCGTTTTCCACGTACCCTGGCACAGCCCGTGCAACAACCAATCGGAGAGTAGCGGTACAACGCCATCTAGAATATCCTAACTCAACTGCATGCAGTTTGTATGTACGTCTATGAGGCAGCGCCGACTATTATACTGTTAGAGAGATACTGCCTTCTTTTCTGACAAGGTTATGACAATTGAGGTTAGACTAAGTTTGACAATTGAGGTTAGACTAATATTTTACTGCGTAATTTTACAGTGTATTTTCAATTCCTTTGAAAACGCTTAATCTTGAGCCTTCATCTAGCTGAGACTACGGCTATATTGTATCGCTCCTATAGGTACTGTCCTATAGGTTCTTAACCTGAAGACAAATGCAGCATCCGGTCCTGATGCCCTTACAAATGCGTTTCTTCGGTGATATTCTTAAGCACTTGCCTCATTCATCGCGTATATTTTTCATGCATATTTAATTATTTATGATCTTGAGATCTACCGGTTGACTGTTTAATGGCTTGTATGGTGTCCGTCCTCAAGGAAGGAGATACTGCACCTATTACAAGCTGTCGTCCAATCTTGCTAGCCAGTTTATGCTGCAAGATTCTGGAACATATTGTTGCCGATTACATAAATAAATTCTTACTGGACAGCAACATTCTTTCTACATTTAAGCGTGGGTTCAGGAAGGGTTTTTTCATGGTCGCGCAATTAATCGTGCAACTGACCCTACTGAAACATTCCGTATGAAAACTTCCGGAAAAAAATCACAGCATATCCACGAAGTGAATGTTGATGATTGGGATAAAGTGCTGGAAAGTTTCATCGCTAAACTGTGAAACCATCCGCGAATATAGGTCATTACATCCTCAAAGACGTCACAAACACTGTATATATTGTCACGGGCTAAGTAGATGCCTCAGGATGACGACGACGAAATGCTGAGGGGAACGTGCTCGGACTAGGGCAGCGTTGTACGCATTTGCTCGCCAATATATTCATCGAGTATACTTTATTCCCCGTAACATCATTGGTGGAAGTGCGGGGTACAACTCGCTATACAGACCCATGAGCTGGATCTTCGCAGCGGACGGCGCATTGCAGCTACCACAATGACTGACTAGGCTACTCAATCTCAACAAGATCCATCAGCCCCTCAACCGATCGTTGTGGTGCAACCTCGTGACCCAGGCCCATTCAACGGCACAAGTGGCATAGACGTCGATGACTGGCTGGTTTTATATGAGCGCGTCAGCAGCAGCAACCATTGGGATACGACGCTTATGTTAACGAACATCATCTTCTACTTGCAAGGCACGGCAAAACTCTGGTACGAGACACATCGAGAAGAGTTAACTAGCTGGGACGTCTGTAAGCAGAAATTGCGCTATCTATGTGGGAAACCCATCGGACGTCAAGTGGCCGCAAAGAAAGAGCTTGCGACTCGTGCCCAGACATCCATAGAGCCGTACATCGCGTACATTCAGGACGTGTTGGGTTTGTTCCGCAAGGTCGACAAGGACATGCTCGACGAGGACAAAGTCGGACACATCATGAAAAGAATCGCCGATGAAGCCTTCAATTTTTTGCTGTGCAAGGACTACTCGACGGTGGAGTCAGTCATCGAAGCATGTCGTCGCTTCGAACAGGCGAAAAGTAGGCGCATAGTTCACCGATTTGACCGCCTTCCCAACACAGCGGCTACGTCCTCTTGCGAAAATTTGCCCACACTACATCAACCACCAACGCCGGAAAACGTCACCAGAATAGTCCGTCGGGAGCTAGACGCTATGGTGCCCGCTTTGTCTAGCGTCAGCGCGCCAGGACGCAAGCTCGATGCTGTTTCAATGATACAGACCGTGGTTCGCGAAGAGATCGTGAATATGGGCATTTCGCCACCTCATCAAAATGCCCCTGCAACTTCCAGCTCGGATCCAGTCGTTGCGGCTGCCACTCCGAACCGCACGTTCGTGCCACGACGAAACCCAGCTGAATGGCGCACTCATGATGATGGGCCCATATGTTTCATGTGCCATCGAATAGGACACATCGCTCGCCATTGCCGCAGCCGTTTGACCTCATCACCTCGACCGAGCTTCCATGATTGGGGACCTCACTACAAATGTGGACCTTATGCCCCGTCCTACCGTGCTGAGACAGTTGCAGAGCATAATCCAGAACGTCGGACCAGCCGCTCGCCCTCACCCGCGCGTCGTCAGTCCCGCTCGCCCCAACCCCGCCGTTCTCGGTCTCCCTACGACCGTCGCTCGGAGAACTAGTCGGTGCAGCGTGTTACGAAGTGCGCCGCCGACGACATTACGAAGGGCACCACGAAATCTCGCTGCTGCTCTCACTGTTACGAAAGATGGCAACGTCAACACGATCCCGAAGGCGCCACTGCTTCGAACTCCGCCAGGAAGGTCACCAGCCAATTGGTAGCGTAGGTTTCTCAGCTCGCGACTGCTTCTGCGCAGAGCTGATAGACGAGCGAACGAGACGACGGTGAGTTAAGCAAGGTTTTTGCACAGCATATGTACCGAGGCGTTACAAATTCGGCACTGGGGCTGACAGTTTAGCAACTCGAAGAGCCGAGCTCTTTTCTCTGACACATAGGTCTACTGCTCGCGACGCGCCGCAGGGCGTTTTTTATATGCACCGGGAGGATTCTTTGAGTAACCGAATGTCCAACCAGAAGCGCCGCTGGCCGTGAGGTCAGAATCCTCCAATGGGGTCACCACTGGGCCGCGTCATTCTCATTGTATTTGGAGCCGCTGCGCTGGACGTGGCTTCACCCAAGGACGAGTGACGTCACCACGCATTGCGTCAGACTCGCCTGACAGGAAGGCGCCGATTGCTTCGACGGGCTCGCTGTGCGTGCGCGACAGAAAGGCACCCCCGCGTGATGACGCCGTTGAGTTGTTCGCGTCAGGCGGGCTCGCGTGCTGGCCTTGACACAGATCGCCTTTTTCAGAGGCATGGACGTTCAGTGTGGTCTCGCAGGCATAACAGTACCCCCCGCCGCCAGACAATGTGCCGGAAAGACGAGCTGCTTCCACGTGGCTCAGATGTCAGGCGCGCTCGTTCGCCAGGTCCCTCCAGGTTCGCCTCCAGGGCCATGGGGAGAATGCAGCTCCAGACTCCGTTCCGGGAACACATCCCATTCTTTAGAACGGATCCCAGCTCCACTGGTTTGTCGCCACAACTTGTCGACCAGCTTCGCTCGTATCTTCTGAAGATCTTTGGTCTTAGCACTTGACGATGGTTCTGCAACTTGTCAAGAATGGTTCGACAACAGACAACCGACGACACAAGCAAGTGCCTGCGGTCACCCGACAGAACACCAGACAAAGTATATTACAACATATACCTAGCTACGTGTCTATCGGAATTTCGTTCCCTGTACATCAAGAGGCACATGTGGGACACAAGACTCTTAAAATGAGAACTTAAATTTTTACACGTACAAGAACGTAACGAATTAGAATAGAACATAAAGTTGGCTCCTTGAGCTCAATCTGGACGAGAGCGTTCAGCTAAGGCCGTGATGAGGACAAAATTTTGCCCCGAATCGCCAGCGAGAAACCGAAAGGTGGAGAAGGTACTAACTAAAACGCACGACTCAATGCGTCTGCATTAGTGTTTAGCTTTCCTTTTTTGTAGCGAACGTCAAAGTTGTGCAGTTGGAGTATCATGCTCTACCTCAGTAACCGGCCACTTTTAGGCGACGATACCTATGCGGTACCAAGAGCGGCTCATACTTGCGACGTTGCACAGGGGAACAACGGTATGGCTTGCTACGGATTGACTCCTCACCAGTTAGCTATATATCATGTTAGATCACCGTCGTGTTTCCGACGAAAACATGTCTCCACACTCGGAAACAATCCCTGTCAGGTCGTCCTTCTGGATTTCACTTAACCTAGGCTTTAGGTTCAACTGCTCCAAGATTACCTCCGATCCCCTTTCGATTACATCACTAGAACTCAAGATTTCTTCTCCCTCTTCCTCTAAAGCATTCAAAAGCAGATTTACGACCGCTTGACGTTGAACGTATGGTTTCATCAAGATAATGTGGTAAATTTCGTTCGGCCGCCTTCCTAATTTCACTTCATAATTGGTATCAGAAAGCTTCTATATTACTTTGGCGGGCCATTCCCAATGAACATCAAGCTTGTTCTTTTTGGACGGCCGCCGTAGCATTACCTGACTACCAACTTCAATGTTGCGCTTTTTCGCCGATTTGTCGTAGTACTCCTTCGACAACTCTTGTGCAGCATTCATGTGGCTTTCCACAAGATCTTTCGTTTTTCCAAGCCTGTGAAGGAGAGAGGTCTAGAACATACGCATCTAAATTAGGGTCCTCATCGAATCCCTCCCAGGACTCGCGTAGCATTCGCAATGGTGTTCTCAAACTCCTGCCATACACAAGCTCTGCAGGGCTAAAACCAGTGCTCTCATGAGGCACTGATCTCATAGCGAACATAGCGGGAGAAATACACGCTTCCCAGTCAGATGTGTGCTCGTAGCAAAGAGCTCTCAGTATCCGTTTCAGAACGGAATGCATACGCTCTACCGGATTAGATTGCGGGTGATGGATCGAGCTGTGCACCACTTTTATTCCACATTTATCCATAAAAGTAGATGTAAGGCAGCTGGTGAAGACACTACCATTTTCGCATTGGATTTCAGAAGGAAATCCGGCGCGTGCAAATATGGATAGCAGTACATCCACGACACGAGGGGAATTGAGCTCCCTAAGTGGTATCACTTCCAGAAATTTTCTGGCTACACAGAGAGCCGTCAGGATGTACCGACAATCTTGCTATGACTCTGGTAGTGGCCCGACGATATCATTTACTAGGCACCGAAAAGGTTCTGTGATGATTGGCACAAGCTTCATGGGTGCCTTCCACTTGTCCGTCGATTTCCCCGCTCTCTGACAAGTGTCGCACGAGCGTACAAAGTCTTCGATATCCTTCCAGCATTTCGGCCAATAAAACTGAAGGGAAACTCTAGCCTTGGTCTTTTTTATTCCGAGATGCCCTGCCCATGCGTTTTCATGCGCCAGTTCCAATAGTTGGCGACGATACTTTTGTGGCACCAAGAGCTCCGCAAACATGCGACCTTGCGCATTTGTGTATTTCCGATACAAAAGGCCTGCTTTCTCAAAAAAAGAAACATTTTTTGCTTTTTTTCCAAGTTTACGCTTTCCATTAGCGCTTTCATCGAGAGGTCCTCACGCTGCTTTCGAATGAGCGTTTCTGGATCAACCCTGGACAGCTTACTCCGACTTTCCGCAACAGGTGAGAGCGTTGCACCCCTATCGCTCTGACTCAATGGCGACATGTCGTCTCCCCCTGCTACGGAAACCGCGCCGGTCGCTTCGGCGATGGGCCGCTCGAGTTACTGCTCACATGAATCACACGGAGAATTTCCTCTTTGAGGTTCCTTTAACCCGCCGCCAAGGTCACTTGATGGTTTACCGCATTGAACAAGATCAAGCTCCCGCGAAAGCTTCCGCACTTGCGATCGCGTGAGGGCCATGTACGCTAAGTTTGGGAAGAACGATTTACCCTGCTCTTTGAGAAGCTGCTCTGAGTTGTTAGAAAAAAGATAAGAAAAGCGATCGCGAAGCGCGGCAGACAGAGCCGTTTCGGTGCGAAGCTTACCGAACGGGCCTTCAATGACAACCGTAGCGATTGGTAAGCAAGCACTCTGCTCCCCGGTGATTTGCCTGATCCACGCGCATTCTCCTGTAATGTCATCCGAAGACACTAATGAAGGATGATCAACGTCCATGGTTGCCGCTGAGTCTCGAAGTGCTCGACACGTTTTCCCATTCATACTAATTTCTTGGAGACACGGCTCTAACAACCGCATGTTCTTTTCCGATTCTTGGATTGTTGCAAAAGCAAACTTTTTCTTACTGTTTATCGCGATGTGCCCTTCGTTTTTGCAGTTGTAGCAAATTAGCGGCTTCCGTGATTCAAGTGCCCGTGTGGTATCAGTGCATTGTTTAGAAACCTCACTCAATTTCTTCGATTCCGTTTGCCCTTCCCCTACAGCGTCCTTCGTAAGAGACGGGTCCTTCTTGAAATTAGGGTGCGGAGCGGGTTTCCGTTGATCAGGCTACTTGAAAAACCATCTGTCCTTTCGTCCTTTTCAACGCGCACTGCCCTGCTAAGCAACTTTCGGCGAGTATAATACTCCTCAGCTAACTCTGCTGCCTTGTTTAGCTGTACTTCACCAAGTTTGTCCTGCAGCCAAAGCTTGACATCCTCCTCGATGCAGTGGTAGAATTGCTCTAATGCAATGCATTCTACCACTTTATCGCGACCGTCATAAACACCTTCGCCCTTGAGCCATTCAATAAATCGGCTTTAAGACGAAACGCGAAATCAACGTGTTACTCATTCCCCTTTTTGGCATACCGGAACCTTTGCCTGAAAGCCTCGGGTGACAACTTATAGCGTCTCAAGAGCACTTCCTTAACCTCGTCATAGCTCTCAAACGCTTCGCTCAACAAGCAAGTTATCGCTTCGAACACTTCGCCGGGAAGCAGGCTAACAGGTTCTGCGCCCAAAAAGACCGCTCCAAAGCATTTCGCTCAAAGACGTGTTCAAACTTGACGAG
Organism: Rhipicephalus microplus; assembly: GCF_043290135.1. Lineage (NCBI taxonomy): Eukaryota > Metazoa > Arthropoda > Arachnida > Ixodida > Ixodidae > Rhipicephalus > Rhipicephalus microplus. Next base: position 72,816,907 of record NC_134708.1, read on the forward strand.
ATACTTCGCCATGTCCTCGCCTACTACGAACGGTGGCAGTTGGTTCCGAATTCTTTAACCGCTGACCTGAACTGTCGGAGAAGCTACTCTGGATGCCTGCGAACACTGTAGGATTACCAATTCTATTAGTTTCAACTCGAGGCGCTCATGTCGCTCGGCCTCCTCACGCTCGCGACGTTCGCGCCTTTCAGCTTCTTCACGTTCGCGAACTTCTCGCCTTTCGGCCTCCTCGCGGCGTGCTTTGATATATGCCCAGGCCTCATCGACTTCCTCAGTCGACACTCCTTCCTCTTTCATGATCTCAAGGATCGCTTGCTTTCGTTTCGCACGGCCCAAAGTAATGCCGAGTTCCTCACAAATTTCGATGAGTTCCTTCACTTTAAGGTTCTCCATCGTTCACACTAGCCTCTTGCTGATTGCCCCTGTTAAGAATCTACTTGCCGTACCCACTATAAGGGTACTAGCAAGATGCACAGGCAATTTTAACGCTGCCGTGTTTACATCCTCCACACTAACTTTGGTTTCAAAGCGCTCTGACTTTGCTTGAAACGATAGAAGCTCCCTCTAATGCTTCACACAGCCCTTCTTTAAACTACTGTAACCTGAGCTAGAGTAGTCTGGTGAACTGAGGGGAAAACATGAGGCACCCACCGCGTCGATGTCGCTGACGTCTGCCGATCCCGCAGCTGCCAACCGCTGTTACGAAGCGTGCCTCCCACGACGTTACGAAGGGCGCCACGAAATCTCGCTGCTGCTCTCACTGTTACGAAAGACGGCGACGCCAACACGGTCCCGAAGGTGCCACTGCTTCGAACTCCGCCAGGAAGGTCACCAGCCGTTTGGTAGCACAAGTTTCTCAGCTCGCGACTGCTTTTGCGCAGAGCTTATAGACGAGCGGATGAGACGACGGTAAGTTAAACAAGGTTTATGTACAGCATATATACAAAGACGTTACAAATTCGGCACTGGGGCTGATAGTTTAACGACTCGAAGAGCCGAGCTCTTTTCTCTGACACATAGGTCTACTCCTCGCGACGTTCCGCAGGGCTTTTTTTATTTGCACTGGGAGGATTCTTTGAGGAACCAAATGTCCAACCACAAGCGCCGCTGGCCGTGAGGTCAGAATCCTCCAATGTTGTCGCCGCTGGGCCGCGTCATTCTCATGGAATCCGGAGCCACTGCGCTGCACGTGGCTGCACCCAAGGACGAGTGACGTCGCCACGCATTGCGTCAGACTCGTCAGAAAAGAAGGCACCAATTGCTTCGATGGGCTCGCTGTGCGTGCGCGACAGAAAGGCACCGCCGCGTGATGACGCCGTTGAGTTGCTCGCGTAAGGCCGGCTCGCGTGGTGGCCTTGACACAGATTGCCTTTTTCAGAGGCTGGATGTTCGGTCTGGACTCGCAGGCATAACAAGCCCCCGGAGGAGACGCTGCATACACGACTCGGACTGCAAATCCTATGATTACTTCCGACCAGCGGTGCAACCTTCTTACAATTCTCGTTGATGGTTTACCTGTAACTGCTCTTATTGATACCGGTGCAAAAATATCTGTGATGAGCTCAGACCTTCGCCGCCGCCTCCAAAAAGTTCCGACGCCTGCGATTGCACCTACCGTTCGTACTGCGGATGGGAGTACTCCTGCTGTGCTTGGAATGTGCACTCCGTAATTAACGATTTCTGAGCATCAAACTTCAGTTTTGTTTTGGTATTGGAAAATTTCCCTCATGATCTCATCCTTGGACTCGACTTTCTGACTTCACATGCTGCGCTCATTGACTGTTTCAAAGGTCTTCTTCGGCTCGAACTACAATCATTCTCAGAGACCGTCTCTACCAGTCCACCTCGTCTACGCTCTGTCGATTTATTCAGACTTCCGCCGCAAGCCACAGTCCAACTCTCGCCATATATCCTCGTTTCATTTCTCAAGTTTTGTTATCGCCCCAAAACACTACACAATTCTCAGCGCAAAACGCGCGTGCAGTTTTTGAGAAGCTTCCGGACTTTGGAATCAATCATTTCGATAAGATCACGCCCACTCTGCGAACTGTACAGATTATTCTGGAATCTACGCCACCGCCAGCGATAACGCTAGAACACTCGATGGCAAGAGTATAAATGCCGCCGCACTTCGCCGCTTGTCAGTTGTTGATCAACGGCCGACGCTCAGTTTGCCGCTATCTGTGTATGTGCCGCTAGTTTCCTCTACGCATAATGGATTTTGTAAGCCCCATAGTGCACAAGAGGGGTGTCTAAACGAAAACTTTATTTATAAAATGATGTAAAAAGGTTCTTTGAGTTTGAAGTTAATAAACTTCTCTTTGTATCAGTGCGAGACTACTACTGTAGTCCGACTTTCCGTTTACTGGGCACAGGTTTGCCCAAATAAACAATTTATTATTCGACTCGCAGTGTGCTCCATTCGTCCCCGTCACGACCCCGTGACATCTGGTGGAAGTGCTAGGTACACGGCTTGACGGGGGTGTCCGATACATGAACGAAGTAGCACGACGAACTACCGAAGATCCTCCGACGACGACGACACCGCGACAGAGCTTTCCGAACACAACGCCAACCAGGCAAACCCCTGATGGCGAAAGCTCACTTACCGAAGGTGGCCTGATGACGCAACACGGAAGCAGCGGAACAAGCCGACGCAGCCGTGACCCGACGCCACGCCCTAACTGTAATGCGAGACGGCGAACTAGCGACCTCGAAGTTCTTATCAACGGCCAGAGTGTGACCGCTCTCGTCGATACTGGAGCCGACTATTCCGTCATCAGTAGGTCGTTCGCCGGGAAGTTAAAGAAAGTTAGGACAGCTTGGGAAAGCTCTGAAATCTGCACAGCTGTAGGTCATCTCGTAACGCGTGCAGGAATCTGCACTGCGAGAGTCACCATTAACGGCCGTATTTATCCTACAGACTTCGTAGTCCTACAGCGTTGCTCGAGAGATGTTATCCTTGGTATGGGCTTCATATGCATCCATAGTGCTGTCATCAACCTAAGAACAAAGTCGATAACGTTATCCACAGAAGAAGCACTACCGCCGTGCACGCCGTCAGGACACCATGCCTTGAATGTGCTGGAAGAACAAGTCACCATTCCGCCTCGCTCCAGCGTCATTATTTCAGTCGGCGCTCCTAAATCACCTGACTTGGAAGGCGTCGTTGAAGGCAGTCAGCATCTGTTGGTCACACGAAATATTTGCGTCGCAAGAGGAGTTGCAGAGCTGCGGGGAGGCAAAGCAACGGTTATGCTCACGAATTTCAGCAATGAATACAAACATGTGAACAAAGGGGCAATGGTTGAATACATCGAAGAAATTGTGGACGCCACCAGTGCTTTCGCCCTCGCCGATTTTTCGGAACCTGCTCAGAGGAACCAAGCCCCTCCCAAAGCTTTCGACGTCAATCCCAGACTTCCGAACCATAAGCAAAAATAGCTCAAGGCCTTGCTCCTGCAATACGAAGATTGCTTTTCATCGTCATCGAAAATTCGGCAGACCCCAGTCACAAAACTTCGCATCATAACCGAAGAAAATGCCAGACCACTCCGTCAGAGTCCGTACAGGGTTTCGACACGAGAACGCGAGGCCATGAAGAAACAAGTTGATGAAATGCTGCGGGATGACATCATCCAGCCGTCCAAGAGTCCATGGGCGTCCCCCGTGGTGTTAGTGAAGAAAAAGGATGGGACCCTGCGTTTCTGCGTCGATTATCGCCGCCTGAACAAAATCACAAGAAAGGACGTGTATCCTATCCCACGAATAGACGACGCACTTGATCGGCTCCATAACGCCAAGTACTTTTCATCAATGGACCTGAGGACTGGCTATTGGCAAATCGAAGTCGACGAAAGAGACCGAGAGAAGACGGCGTTTATAACACCGGACGGCCTCTTCGAGTTTAAGGTGATGACCTTCGGCCTTTGCTCAGCGCCTGCAACTTCTCAACGGGTTATGGATACAGTACTGGCAGGATTGAAGTGGCAGACTTGTCTTGTGTACTTGGACGACGTCGTCGGGTTTTCCTCGAGTTTCAACGAGCATCTTCGGCGCCTTGAAGCTTTACTTCAAGCGGCTGCATTTAAGATGGAGGCGGAAATGTCGTAGGCCCGTGTGCTCAGATTTGGGCGCACGTTAAAGAACCCCAGGTGGTCAAAATTTCCAGAGCCCTCCACTACGGCGTCTCTCATAATCATATGGTGGTTTTGGGACGTTAAACCCCACAAATCAATCAAGCTGTACTTCAACCCATCAAGACGTCCGAACTCACACTGAAGCCAGAAAAGTGCAGATTTACGTACGGAGAGCTCTTGTTTCTGGGGCACGTGATTACCGATTCTAGAGCTCGTCCCGATCCACGGAAAACAGCCGCCATCGCCGACTTCCCGCCGCCCACTGACAAGAAGGCGGTGCGCCGATTTCTGGGCCTGTGCGCCTACTATAGGCGGTTCGTGAAAAACTTCGCCCGCATCACCGATCCACTCACTAATTTTACCAAGGCCGACGTGGAGTTCAAGTGGGAAACGCCGCAGGAACACGCTTTCCAGGAGCTTAAACATCCCCCCCAGACGCCTCCGTTACTTGCTCATTTCGACGAATTCGCCGAGACAGAAATACACACTGACGCAAGCAGCGTAGGTCTTGGTGCCCTTCTTGAGCAGAGGGCTGACGGACTTGAAAGGGTTATGAGTTACGGCAGCAGATCGCTATCCAAAGCAGAAGCCAATTATTCCACAACAGAAAAGGAGTGCCTCGCCATCATCTGGGCTACGTCGAAATTTCGCCTCTACCTCTACGGCAGGGCCTTCAAAGTTGTGAGCGACCACCACGCCTTGTGTTGGCTAGCCACCTTGAAGGACCCTTCAGGTCGCCTCGCACGATGGAGCCTGAGGTTTCAAGAATATGACATTACCGTCGTTTACAAGTCCGGCAAGAAACACTCCGACGCCGACTGTCTCTCTCGTGCGCCTGTCGACCAACCACCGCCCGATGACCCGGATGACGACTGCTTCTTGGGAACGATAACTACCGACAATATCGCTGAACGATAGCGGGCCGACCCGGAACTTAAGGCCCTAATAGAATACCTCGAAGGCAGGACCGCTGAAGTTCCGAAGGTATTCAAGCGCGCACTTGCGTCGTTCTTCCTGAGAAACGGTCTTCTCCAAAAGAAAAACTTTTCACCGCTTCGAGCCAAGTACCTCCTTGTGGTGCCTTCAGCTCTACAACCAGAACTCCTGCAGGCCCTGCACGACGATGCGACAGCAGGGCACCTCGGTGTTTCTCGCATGCTCGTGAGGATATAAGAAAGGTACTATTGGCCACGTCTTACCACCGACGTCACTCGTTATGTGAGGACATGCCGGGACTGTCAATGACGCAAGACACCACCGACAAGGCCGGCGGGACTTCTGCAGCCAATTGAACCACCTCGCCGACCTTTCCAGCAGATTGGTATGGACCTACTGGGGCCGTTCCCGACGTCAGCTTTCGGAAACAAATGGATCGTGGTAGCTACCGACTACCTCACCCGCTACGCCGAGACAAGAGCCCTGCCAAAAGGCAGTGCATTCGAGGTAGCTTAGTTCTTCGTCAAAAATATTGTCCTACGTCACGGCGCCCCGGAGGTCCTTATCACCGACAGAGGAACGGCATTTACTGCTGACCTAACTGAAGCGATCTTGGCATACAGCCTGACAAGCCACCGCCGTACGACAGCGTACCACCCACAGACCAACGGCCTCACCGAGTGCCTTAACAAGACGATCGCCGACATGCTGGCAATGTACGTCGATGTCGAACACAAGACGTGGGACGCCATTCTTCCGTACGTGACCTTAGCATATAACACGGCGGTGCAGGAGACGACGCAGATATCTCCATACAAATTGGTCTACGGAAGGAGCCCGGCAACGACACTCGATGCCATGTTACCCAACCTCACCGACGAAGAAAACCTCGATGTGAGTGAGTACCTTCAACGCGCCGAAGAAGCCCGACAGCTCGCGCGTCTTCGTATCAAGAATCAACAGATGACCGACAGCCGCCGTTACAATCTTCGACGATGCTTCGTGGAATACCAGCTCGGTGAACGTGTTTGGGTGTGGACGCCGATACGCCGACGTGGACTAAGTGAAAAGCTTCTGTGACGGTACTTCGGACCGTACAAGGTGGTTCGACGTCTCAGCCCACTTGATTACGAGGTTGTCCCCGACGGCATCACGAACTCTCAACGATGCCGATCGCGACATAAAGTCGTCCATGACGTGCGCCTCAAGCCGTTTCATGCGCGTTAACAAACTGAAACAGTGTTTTTTTGGGGGTTATTATTGTATCGTAATTTATTCATTGTACTTTCTTGCAGTATTGTTGTACCTTCATCTTCAGTTAAAGCATCGGGACGATGCCTTTTTCAGAGGAGGATAATGCCACGTTCCATTTCTCAAGTTTTGTTATCGCCACAAAACACTACACAATTCTCATCGCAAAACGCGTGTGCAGGTTTCGAGAAGCTTCCGGACTTTAGTAGATCATTTCGATAAGATCACGCCCACTCTGCGAACTGTACAGATTATTCTGGAACCTACGCCACTGTCAGTGATAACGCTAGAACATTCGATGGCAAGAGTATAAATGCCGACGCACTTCGCCGCTTGTCAGTTGATTGATTGATTGATTGATTGAACGTTTATTATCATTTGTCACATGAAGTTTGCAAACACTGATTGGACCCATAGCCTGAGGCTAGTGTAGGGTCCAATAAGAAAAGTAATGGACAGAAGCGGGAAATATCAATTACACATAATACATATGTAGCTATACAGACACTGTAAATATACACATATACAGAGCAGAGAAGTCTTTCTCTTCTTAAACAATCTGGTCACACCAAAGAAAACTGCATGTATGAGTTTTTGATCGACGGCCCATGCTCCGTTCGCCGCTATCAGTGCGAGACTGCTACTGTAGTCCGACTTTCCGTTTACTGGGCACAGGTTCGCCCAAATAAACAATTTATTGTTTGACTCACAGTGTGCTCCATTCGTCCCCGTCACGACCCCGTGACAATATCCTCCAGTACCCGAAGGTTATTCTGTTGCTGCCCCAATTTCTGACGTGGCCATGACATGTAATGTTGAACTCCCCAACATGGTGGTTACCGTTAATGACAACCGAAATTCATTTACCGTCCTCAATTTTGGCTTCTCAGCGCAAGTTATTACTCGCGGCATGTCACTTGCGCATCTGACACCACTGGTCAACCACACAGTTTCCACCCTAACCACCAATTCGCCACCCGATTTTTCATCAACGTCGCTTTCGTTACGTTCCTGTTCCAACCTTTTCAAGCCAATGCTATCTGACGAGCTCACTTCTGAACAAGTCATCTCTGCGCTCTGCCGTGTGCTTGCTTCTTATCAGGACATCTTTGACTTCAGCGACCGTAATTTGGGCCAGACATCCGTGGTGACCCATCGCATCGACACCGGTGACGCTCGACCCATTCACCGACAGCCCTACCGCGTGTCAGCGCCGGAGCGTGCTATTATACAGCGAGAAGTCGATAAAATGCTTCATAAGGGCATAATCGAACCCTCATTTAGTCCCTGGTCCTCACCCGTCGTACTTGTTAAAAACAAGGACACTAGCTGGAGATTCTATGTTGATTACCGCCATCTCAACCATATTACCAAGAAAGATGTTTACCCCTACCATGCATAAATGATGCACTCGATTGCTTACACGGTGTCAAATATTTCTTTTCAATAGACTGCCAGATTGCTGTGGACGACAGAGAGAAGACGGCCTTCGTGACTCCTGATGGACTTTATCAGTTCAAGATGATGCCTTTCGGATTATGCAATGCCCCCGTGACTTTTGAACGCATGATGGACTCTCTATAAAGGCATGAAGTGGACCATCTGCCTCTGCTATCTTGACGACATTATTGTTTTTTCGACTACTTTCGATGACCATCTTACCGTCTGTTCACAGTGCTTGATGTTTTCCGACGTGCCTACTTGAAACTTGACACGTCCAAATGCCGCTTTGGGCAACGCCAAATCTGCATACTTGGCCATCTTGTTGATGCTGCGAGCGTTCAACCAGACCCTGCGAAAGTCCGAGCAGTTCGCGACTTCCCCACACTCCGCTCAGCCAAGGGACGTCCGAAGTTTTCTGGGACTGTGCTCCTATTTCCGACGTTTTGTCGAGAAGTTTGCTGAAGTAGCCCGTTCTCTAAACTGCCTTTTTAAAACGGATGTCGCATTCACTTGGGGCCAACAGCAAGCAAACGCCTTCTCGTCGCTCGTTGAGATTCTAACCAATCACCAGTCCTAGCACACTTCGACCCATCTACCGCCACGGAGCTTCGTACTGACGCCAGTGGCCACAGCGTAGGCGCAGTGCTGGCGCAGGGGCAACAAGAAATGCACCGCGTCATCGCGTACGCAAGCCAACTGTTGTCGCGCTCGGAAATAAATTATTCGATCACAGAACGCGAGTGCTTAGCTCTCATCTGGGCCATTGCGCAATTCCGGCCGTATCTGTATGACCGACCATTCTCAGTTATTACGGACCACCATGCACTTTGCTGGCTCTCCTCACTTAAGTACCCTACGGGAGGCCTTGGTCGTGGCGCTGCGCTTACAAGAGTACACTATTTCCATATCCTCTAAATCCGGACAACTTCACAGGGATGCCGACTGCTTGTCCCGTTACCCAGTTGATTTCCCTGACATGATGGAAGATGGACAAGAGGTCCTCGTTCTTTCAATTACCGACTTCACCGACATAGCTGCTGAACAACACCGCGACCCCTCTTTAGTTGCGTTCTATTATCAATGGTCGGCACTACCCCCACCCTGACCACTCCTTACAACTGTTCGTTCTTCCCAACGACATCTTGCACCGTTACAACGCCCGCCCTGATGGTGCTGAACTTTTACTCGTTGTTCCTGCGCATCTTCGCTCAGTCGTTTTGGCCCAGCTCCATGATGCCCCCTCCACTGGACACCTAGGGATGTCACGCACGTATGACCGCCTTCGCCGCCGATTATTTTGGCCTGGCCTCTACAGTTCTGTGCGACAGTACGTTGCGGCATGAGACCTCTGCCAGCGCCGCACGACACCTGCTCTGGGACCTGATGGTACCCTCCAGCCCATTGAAGTACCAGATGAGCCATTTTTCCGAGTCAGCCTCGATCTTCTAGGACCTTTTCCCGTATCGGCCACCGGTAATAAGTGGATTGCTATCGCTACCGACTATGCAACGCGAAATGCTGTTACACGCGCCCTCCTCACCAGCTGCGCTACTGATGTAGTCGATTTCCTTCTTCATGACATCATTCTGCGTCATGGTGCTTCTCGTCAGTGGATCACCGACCACGGCCGCTGTTTTCTGTATAAAGTAGTCGACGAGCTCCTTCGATCCTGCTCTACCCACCACAAGTTCACCACAGCGTACCACCCACAAACCAACGGCCTCACGGAATGCCTCAACCGTACCCTGATGAATATGTTAGCGATGTACGTCTCCAAGGACCACAAAGATTGGGACATCCACTTATCTTTCGTTACCTTCGCATACAACAGTTCACGTCATGATACAGCTGGATTTTCACCTTTTTACCTACTGTTTGGTTATGACCTGCCTTTGCCCATGGACACCATGCTCCAATCTGACGCCACCTCATCCACTGCTTATGCTCGTGATGCCCTGGCCCGAGGTGACATCGCCCGCCAAGTCGCCCTGGATTGTTTATGTGCCTCGCAGCTTAACCAAAAGAGTGCTTACGATCGCCGGCACCGCGACGTACAGTACTTCCCGGGGTCGCTCGTTTTGCTGTGGTTACCGTGACGTCGTGTTGGTGTCTGCGAAAAACTGATGTCCCGTTACGTTGGCTCCTACCGTGGCATACGCATGGTTACCAGCGTGACCTATGAGATAGCCCCACTCCATACCACGTCAGTACCAGCTTCAGTTCCGACCGATATAGTGCACGTCTCACGGCTTAAACCATACTACTCACGCCTCGAGAATCGATCGCACCGGGACGGTGCTTCTGCCGCCGGCGGGTAATGTCACGGGCTAAGTAGATGCCTGAAGATGACGACGACGAAGTGCTGAGGGGAATGTACTCGGACTGCAGTAGCCTTGTACGCATTTTCTCGCCAATATATTCATCGTGTATACTTTATTCCTCGTAACAATATTTACACAAAAAATGTGATTATTTGTAAGTGGTGGCCATGCGTCGCTTCCGTTCACCCTTCATTATTACGGCTTTATGGTCGGTAGAGTGGTGGATCGGTGATAGGGCAGTTTGCGAAAAATGGAACTAATGGCGGTCACGTACAAATGTGGGATGGACACAGTTGGACAATGTATGGTTCTTTAATGCGCATCTGCATTCAAGAACACGATCATATTGCATTTTATATTGGCTACTTCTCAACATTATTTGATTTATGGTCGGTGAAGTGGTGGATCGGTGATAAGGCATACTGGGATGTTTGCAAGGACAAAGTAGTGGGCAGTTTGCAAAGGTAGAACTATAGGTGGTCACGTACATACAATGTATGGACAGACCCACGCACTTGGGAGCTTCGCCCCTAAAAATATGGACTCCGTACACTTTCGTTAAGAAGTATACGGGGAAAAAATATAGGAATTTTTATGGAAGCACATGGAAGTTGTATGATGTACGCTGTAAACGTTTTAAGGAAAATATAGAAGGATGCAGAAGTCATGTCGTATATACGGAAAGTTTCTTACGGAAAATATGGAAGGATAAGGAAGTATGGAAAGCTTTACGGAGTACACGGAAACTTCCTTGAGGATGTTATCTCTAGCGTACGAACACTTTCTTACGGAAATATGGCAAAATAAAGAGTGGAAGCAGAGTAATAAAACTGGAGGTGTTAATTTCACTAGATTTAAATGGCAGTCTGAGCGACCAATGCCATTCGAACCGTGGTGGTGTTACATAGAGGACGAAATGTATGCTTCGTTCCACAATAGGGTCAGTAGGGGGGTTATTGTGTGGGGTGGAAGAGATGAAGGATGCAAAGGCAGGAGAATGAATTACCCTGAAGCTGAAGCTAGGCAACACCACACTCTCGGCGGAGTGATTTGTGTGGTGGTGCGAAGTGCACACGTACGGCTTTGTCGGCAATGTTGCAGCGTTTCGGTAGTTCGGCGAGTGCATCGTCGGGCGAGTAATAATCGCTGCCTTGATTGAGTCAAGGCAGCGACTATCGGTGTACGAAGTGTAACCGCCAGCACAAACCACGCCAGTGTTTCGATTATGGAAAGCGATGCAACTTTTACAATAGGCTTCATCATTTCGCAGTGTGCTGCCCGACACGTATAGGCAAGGACGAAGTAAGAAAAGTAACCGAGCAAGGTGTCAAGGATACCTTCGAAATCCTTCTAGTAGGTAATGAGAGCAGAAGAGGCAAGGATTGGAAAGTGACGACACATGATGCCAATCAAGAAGTACTCTTTAAGGTTAACACCACCTCCCAGGCTAACCTCCTACCTTTTACTATTTACCGAAAGATGGCAGCAGAATGTCAATTGAAGCCCTCAAACTCAGTACTTCGAGCATACAACAGCAGGGTGCAGAACAAGAATGCCTCGTTTTATTGCATGCGCTGTATTTATACCTTGGTAGATGTACACTGCGCATGTGCGGTTCCGTATCGGTTGTAGGGGAATAACGCATGCCCGATATATCCTTCTGCGAAACGTGGGTGCGAAAAGTTCTATCAGTTTGTGTACGGTCGGAAATTCATAATCAAAACTGATCACAAACCATTAATTTTATTAGCAACAAAGGAAACTTCTGACATGCCCCCGCGCTTGCAGAGATTTTTTCTTAGGCTTATGAAGTACAGCTACTTACAGCTGAGATCATTTTACGTGATGACAGCCAATGGCCCAACACCTGATTATTACAGCAGCCAAGGAATTCCTCAGGGAGGAGTGCTAAGCCCTACCCTTTTCAACCTAACTCTCATTGGTCTAGTCGAGCAGCTACCTAGCACTGTAAAACTTTCTGTCTATGCTGATGACATCTGCATTTCGTCATCAGGTGTGACAAGGCCTCAGCTTCGCGCCCGCTTTCAGAAGGCTGCTACAACGACGTAATGCTATCTTCGTAAACAAGGCCTCGAGGTGTCCTGCGGAAAATGTGCAGTGGTAGCGTTCACGCGGAAACCAATGTCTGCTTACAGTATATCGAATAATGAAGAATACATATCGTTCAGCACAGGTTCTTGGGAGTCATAATAGATGGAAACCTGTCGCGGACTCCACACAAGAAGCGGCTGATCGCAACATGCCACATGTTCAAATTCCTTGCAGGAAAGAATTGGGGAGTGCCCATACCATCCATGCTACAACTGTACAGAGTGCTGTTTATCGGATTCTTACGGTACAGCTTACCTGCAATATCTAACACCGGCAAGACCAACCGTCGCGCAATTCAGAGCATTCAAGCCCAAGCACTTAAGATATGCCTTGGAGTACCCCGCAGCGCTTCAACGGCTGAAACCATTGCCATCGCTCAACGTCACTCGATAAATACGCATATTATTACCGAGCCAATGCGCATGCACCTCAGGCATTATGCCAGGACCCCTTCTCACCACCTGGCGAGCCTAGCTTCTGAAAGGCCCCGCACGACATACGGGACTATTATCTACAAGCATCGTTCATCGTTTGCTGAAACATACGCACCTGCATCAAAGCCACTGCTTCCTCCTTGGAGTTTGAGCCGGCCGCGAGTTCACCTAATGATTCCAGGAATGAGGAGAAAATCGGACTTACCGACACATGCCCTGAAAGAACTGAGTCTACTCCTACTGGAAGAAAACTACAGTAACCACGTGCACATTTACACGGATGGCTCTACTACGCTGTCTAGTTCACGTGGAGCAGTGCTTATACCATCACAAGGGGTAACTCGGTGTTTTAAGACTTCGCATGTGACAACTTCAACGACGGCAGAACTCGAGGCTCTGCGCAATGCACTGGAACACATCAATTCAGTAAAAAGACCAGGTAAATGGGCTGTGTTTTCTGACTCAAAACCAGCGTTACAGTGCCTGATATAAGTTCTCCGACGCGGATGCTATGACCAGTTGACCTACCAAACCGTGAAACTTCACCACCTTTTAATACAAAATGGCCATTGCATCGTCTTTCAGTGGTTACCTGGGCATAGTGGTATAGGCGGCAATGATTCTGCAGATCATGCTGCTCACACGTCACATAAAGAAGCGAACAGCGTTCCGATACCGCTTTCCAGAGTTGATGCGGCGAGGCAGATTCGTCAACTGTCCCGCAGTCTCACACTGACTGAGTGGAACACACCAAGCATACGACGTACACGACTGCACGAGCTCGACCCTTCACTACAACTCCGGCCTCCCCCCGGCCTACATCAACGTGCAGCTTCGCTTCTCTATCGCCTTTGGCGGGGGGTTGCTTTCACGAAAGCTTATACCACGTTAATCGGAATTACTGACAGTGCGGCGTGCGATGTTTGCGGCACCGATGAAAATATCGAACACCTGCTGTGTCATTGTCCTCGATTTGCCTCAGATAGACAAGTACTTGCCAACGCAATGCGGCGACTGAATGATCGGCCTCTTTCTGTGCAGGTGCTATTACAGCAACGTACACATGCCTCGACAGCCCACAAGGCAGTGAAAGCCCTGCTGTGTTTCCTGAGAAAGACAGGCTTGTGTGAACGCCTATGACATGCGGTAGAGTTCTACACGCTGCAGTGAAATTACTGTCAGTCTCTCCCCCACCCCCTTTTTTCCCTCTATTCCCTCTTTCTCGTCTTTTTTGTCCCCTTCCTTAATCCCCCAGTGAAGGGTAGCCAACCGGATGTCTTTCTGGTTAACCTCCCTGCCTTCTCCCTTTTTGTTGCTTCCTCCTTTGCAGTTCGTCCCAGGAAAGGATCTTGTACTAGCAGATAGGCTGTCACGAGCATCCCCATCAATTGGAAATGACAACACTGGGGCAACGGAGGACGTCAACGTTCATGCCGTACAACTCATGGGCGCAATGGTCACCGAAAATACGCGCCGCAAACTAGCCAACGCATCTGCCCAGGACGACTACTTAAATGCGGTCATCGGCAAGGTAACCGCTGGTGAAGAAGTACAAGGTGAATTAAAGCCATTTTCCGCGGAAGTGACAGCCGTGAATGGAGTTTTGTTGAAGGGCAGCAAAGTCGTGGTACCTAGAAGCATGCGGCGCGAAATCCTGGACGTTCACGCGTCCATCTCGGATTGCGCAAGTGCAAAGTAAGAACCAGAAGTCTGATTTTTTGCCAAGACTTAACAGTAACACAACTGAGCTTATTCAGAGCTGTCCCACTTGCAAGAAATACGCCTACAAGCAACCACAAGAGCCTCTGCTGTTGCGCGAAACTCCAGCATGCCCAAGGTATAGGGTTGGTACAGACATATTTCAGTATGCCGGGCGATCATATGTCGTTGTGTTTGATGCTCTTTCAGATTTCTCAGAAATCGAGCAACTATGTAACACAAAGGCAAGGACCAAAGTAGAGGCTCTCAGTGCTATCTTTTCCCGCCAAGGAGTTCCGGTTGATGTATGCACGGGCAACGACCCACAATTCGCCAGTTACGAGTTCGCGCTCTTCGCGAAACAGTACGACTTCGTACACGTCACATCAAGCCCGGGCTACCCCCAATCCAATGGACTGGCCGAGAAAGGCGTCCAAGTAGTCAAGCGTATCCTGAAAAAATGCGCCGACTCAAGGAGGGACTTCTGGTTAGGTTTGTTGGCCTAACGATCATCACCTTTAGAAGATGGACGATCACCAGCTGAGCTACTGCAAGGCAAGCGCCTCAGAAGTAACATTCCTGATTTTAACGAAGTCGCCAAAACGGAAGTGAGAAAGCACCCCGCAACTGAAGGAAGGACGACCGATTCCACCTTTGACGCAAGGCACTGTAGTTCGAATACGGGACAATGCTTGGTCGCGTATGGCAGGATTGTCAACACAGCTGGCCGGAGGTCTTACATCGTGCAAACAGGACCTCACAACGCGCTCAGACGCGACCGACATCACCTACTTCGCACAAGTGAGGACTATAGTCCTGAGTCAAGTGACGAAGAATGTAACGCGCCTTCTACGCCATCTTGTCCAGCTGCGACTGCCTCCAGAAGACCTACAGAGTTGCTAGCCTCCAGTGATGAAGCAGCCTCCAGTGGCTCTACAGATTTGGCACAGCAAGCCTGCATGCTACCTCGTCATGAGCAGTCTCCACTCATCCAGGCTGAAGTCCCAACTGCGCCAACTGCAGCAGCGCATGCGTGCGCATCGAATTCAGCTCCGAGAAGGTCAACACGCTCCATCAAGCCACCTGAGTGCCTTGCGTACGATGCAAACTTTCAGCAGCTAGTATAAACTCTTTTGTAAAACTTTTGTACCGGCAGAAGGATGTATCGGGCACGTGTTATTCCCCTACAACCGATACGGCACCGTACATGCGCAGTGTACATCTACCAAGGTATAAATACGGCGCATGCAATAACACGAGGCATTCTTGTTCTGCACCCTGCTGTTGCCTCCGTCATTTATCACCACGATACAAATAGGTCAATTGACATGCATATCTTACATCTATGTACATACATCAAACTTGCGTTTCCTAGCTGCTAAATCGCGCGAACCTGCGTGCAACAGGACATCGAAAAACGTGTAAAAACAGGGTACGTGTTGGCGAAATGCAAAGAATTGTTAAAACAAGAAACGTGTTCGTCATCAGAAAACCAACGTCGCTTTTGTGACAAGATAAACAATTTTGCGGTGATTTTCGCAAGGCAGCATTGCGGGTGCATCGAACTTTAATATCAAATCTCAAGAGGACTTTGGTTTAGAACACTTTGAATACATGATCCAATGTACTGAAACCTAAGTCCAATAAATTACCGTTATGAGGGTGATGGGCTTTGTTACTCATTAGTACATAAAAACAACAGTCTATCGGATGTGTGTAGGTTTCCGATTCCCTGCTTATCTTCAGCGATGAGAAGGTTCGTCGAACAGTGAGGTCTCTAATGATTGAGGTAAAATATCACTCATAGGCTAAATATGGTGTCGATTCACATGGGTAGAAACAGATAGAAATACACTGAAAACTAATATGGCTAGTTGAGCACAGAGTCAGTATAATAACCACTTCAAGCGCTGGCTTTGGCTCTGGCTTCAGCCGTAAAACGCACAGACTAGTACAGAACGGGCAAGAGAGTACTCCTGCGGCGTTGGAGCAGCACTGTATGAGCCCTTGCCACTCCGTGCTCCGAGCAGCGCAGACTAAATATCGCGATAAGTACAAGTGACATGGATGAAGCAATTAAAATACGTGAAATACAAATGATTCGTCATGATGAGGTGCACCGTGCATAATTAAGTATAACGTACAAACAATGAGCTCGCACAGAAGGGAAATGTGACTGACTGACGGTGGGCACTCGATTGAACATCACGCGGCGATGAAAGGTGATTAAGTGGTACCAGTAACGGCATCGATTGGAAATCTTACATTGATTCCACTGCCCAAGTGCAGAACTATGTCTCAAGCGTGCAGGTGCGCCATGGTGTCATCAGGAATAACATTTGTTGCCTCCTAACCGGAAGTCACTTGCATTCGGCCCAATAAACGTCGTAGCTTACATGCAGGATCAAGTGACAGAAAGGGAACCGCACTGAAGCGGTTGCGCAAGAGTTTTACGACAAGTTTTAAACAAGCAGCTTTTACGTGGATGGTTTACAGAAACGTTTCACGGAGTCGTGTTTCACGTTGAAAATTTATGGTAAACGTTCACCGTAAAACGTTAACGTGGCGCAATATTTTTTTTTAAGAATGCGAGTGCGTGAAGTCAGAGCAGTGAAACGTTCACACCATTTACACATTTTGTTTGCCTCCGGAGCCCCGCCGCGGTGGTCTAGTGGCTAAGGTACTCGGCTGCTGACTCGCAGGGCGCGGGTTCGAATCCCGGCTGCGGCGGCTGCATTTCCGATGGAGGCGGAAATGTTGTAGGCCCGTGTGCTCAGATTTGGGTGCACGTTAAAGAACCCCAGGTGGTCTAAATTTCCGGAGCCCTCCACTACGGCGTCTCTCATAATCATATAGTGGTTTTGGGACGTTAAACCCCACATATCAATCAATCAATCAATGTTTGCCTCCGGAGCCGCACATGATGGGCTTCGAGAGTGGGACCCCGACAAAAGACTGGCACGCTACTTGGCGTTGAAAGCAACGTGAAGCGAGGTGAATTTACCGTGAAGTCAGGTACACTACAGGGACGGAATCGCCGCGCCTCTTCCTCTCTTTTCTGCTTAACGTGTAATACTTCACGGAGGTGCTCTACTCTGCAGACAAGTGCACACTATGTCGTTCTGTAGACTATGTACAGAAAGCCCGCGACAGACACATACGAAAGTGCCACATGTTCGTCAGAGTTATGTTACACAAGCACCGTCTCTCACGTCACCTTCAATGAATGTGTGAGTTTTTGTGAATGATATCTGTGCAACATCCGATGTGAGCAACATTGTGACACTGGTGATCATTCCATGTCTTTCAGATTACCGTTTTCTTCGCTCTTATAAATTACACCTTCGTTTCGGAGCAGTTTTGTCACACAGTGGCAATCTTTATTAGTAATGCGCATTAATACTGCGACCGCCATTTTTCCTAATGCATGCTTTGTGAGCATGTGCTAATACTTTGACTCAGTGCTCACTACCTTTGCGCCAGGAACGCTACTGCATGACCATAGCCTCTCGTATTGTTCGAACGTGCTGAGGTAATGAAACCAAATGCGATCTCTTGGATTCATTATTCTAATAAATCTAGTACGTGTGTGATATCACTTGAGCGCTGCGTACTCGGTGCTTTTTAGTGCCAGGAACGCTATACAGACCGCACGAATCACGAAAATGGCGTTTCTGGTAATAACCTTACCGCTGTCGTGAATGTGATAATCTCCATCATTACACAAGAATGCCGAAGATTATCGCTGTGTGGCAAAACTGTACCCTGTCGGGAGCCAGCTTACAAATGTACGTCGAGTGTTTGAGCCTATATGGTTATCGCCGCAGCCAGTGCCGCATTAGCTGGAGCGTGCCAGTGGCATATGAAGGACGTCTTTGGTTCATCAGCAGCGGTAGGTGTCGCTGCCCTGGAAGCCGAGGTTCGTCACGCCACCGTTATGGGCGTGGTAGAGCTGCATCTCGACGGGGTCTCCGGGGCCCCACTTACGCTCTGGCTGGAATGCCTTTCTGGAATTCTGTGAAAAGAGAAGAGATAAGCAATAGATAAGAAATATTTCAGCCTTTGTATAACGAACACAAACACAACGAATTCTTGGATATATCGAAGCAATTGCCGACTACTACTCGCAAATACTAACACACTACGACAACCGTTGTTAAACAGAAATTGGATATAACTAAGGTATTTTTTTGCATTGCGTACGACGAGATTCCACTGTACAGCGTATAAGAATAAATTTAGCAGCAAGCATTCTTTCACGCAACTTCGATCAGCATCTATCACCGCCACCGTAATGGTAGGAGAGTGTTTCGCAGCATGACGTTCAGCACATATATACATTGTTATCTCAATTTCCCGGGAGGCATCTCTCGGGCACAGCTTATGATACCGCATCGGCAGCGTGATACCATGTGCTGGAGATGTGCTTCGATTTCAGTGGGGCGTTCATAAACCACGATTGTATTTTGGAGACTAGTTTGCGCGTTAAGTTTATTCTCCCCTTTGCTTTCCTTATCTGTACGATTTTCACTTCTCCATGATCACACGAATTGTTCATAATATTAGCTGGTCGATCGGCTAGTGTGAGCGTTTTCTTTTCTTTTTGATACAATGCCTGGTGTGTCACCAGCTCCAGTGGACCGCATTTAATTAAGCAGCTTTATTTGAAATGGCTACATTGATTTTCAGAAACGGTATAGACATATGCGACGCACTTCTAACGTATGTAAGCGGAATCCACCTTTTTTTTCTTCGCTAGTTTGTCTGCGTACAGTTCATTTAGGCCACTGTGTCAGTTTCAAGCCAACGAGTCCTGCCAGTAAGGTCGAGGTCATGGGTTCTATAACAAACCAGGTGGCCGCATTGCGATAAAGGGTATATGCGTGAACGCGCTTGCCCTATATAGATGCGCGAGAAGGAACTGAAAGTGGTAAAAAATTAACCCAGAATGCGCCACGGCGGAGCACCTCATCACTACGTTGAAAAAAAAAAAACCTAGGGAATTTGTTGTTGTTTTCCATTTTTGCACGCATGACAAAATTCAGTTACTCGTTCCGTATTTCAGTTTTGTCTTTCTTCTGTTAAAGTGTATTCTCACCGGAAATGGGCAACAAAGCGCGCATACCGCATAAACGCACCTTCCAGTTCTTGAGCAGCACGATTGTGCCCCAGATGGGGATCTGTGCCATGGACAGCATGGCCAGGAGCCAGCCGATGCCGTCGGCCCACGTCGGGTAGGACACGATGTCGTCGTACATGATTGGCTTGTGCTTGACTAGACCGTAGATGAACAGAAACTGCGAGGGAAAAGAAACGCGGAAAACGAATTGAAGAAAGTACTTCGAAGACAGCGAAACCCTAAAAAGCACTGCGCAGATGAGAATGCGCATGAAATATGTGGTCTCAGCAATAACGGTCAGCTTTTAAGGGGTTCTGGCATTTAAGACATCTTTCTTCATTTTTAATTTTCTTCCATAGATGGAGGCTCCAGAAGCTGAGTAAAACTGAAAAAAAGTGCTGACATGACAAAAACCGTCTTAAATTCTAATTTGCGCTAGATACGTTTATTCATCGAGCTTCGCCTTTTCTTCTGAGAGAATACCACGCAGTGACGTCACGAGCGCGGTGGTCACGACACAGAAGGTTGTCATGTGGCAGCAGGGTATTGCTCTATAAAACTACACTAGGACATTACAATGTTGTGTCGTGGAGGTTCTATTGATTGTTTATTGCGCTGCTATTGCATGAATCTATTCTCTGTCACGATGGCACAACAGTGTTACCTCACCTAGAAACAATACCGGCGTTGGTTGTATGTTGGGTTGCTTTGAGGTTTAGGGAAATTTTCTACTGGTTCTGAAAAACCGGCCTCGTATCTGCTGCAGAAAATGACCAATGAAAAATGTGTCACTGCTACTTCAAGGCTGCTATGTTGTAGTAGGAATACTTGCTACGAATGTCGAACATTTACGCTGTAGATAATACGGCCCGGATATGTACGGTGTGAACCTATAAAGTGCGGATTTTAAGACTTCAGATTTTCGCACTTCGAATGTAGCGTGTATTAGCGCCGTACTTAAAACAAAGGGACACGACACAGACGTAGAGTACTGCGCTAATACACGCTACGTTCATGGATGACTTACTCGCCCGTTCAGCAACCCTTCCGCACTTCGAATGTTTGTGCTGTGGATTTTTGGGCTGCGAATACTTTTTTGCCAGGACTATTTACACTGCAAATCTCGCAGAATAGCAGCGAGATTGCGCCAGCTTTCAGTGAAGAAAGGGAGATACGTGTCACAGTTCACTCACCCCAAGGACGCAGGGCGAGAAGACGAGCCAGCCTGCCTTCCAGTACCAGCCGATGTCATGCCCCAGCATGAGCTTCAGATCGGCGCAAAAGCGGTTCACACCTGCGGTACAAAAAAGATCCGTGGGTCAAGGTTGAGAGGGAAATAAATTTGTCGACGCACAAGGGAAAGTGTCGCATGGCATACTTGAAACATATGAAGCTGACGTATTTAATAACACACGGGGAAGTATCAAGAGGGAACTTACGCGGAACAGACCGCAGAAATTACGAGATGAAGAGAAGTGAAAGCAAGCAAACAAAAAAAAAAACAACCTTCGACTGGCAGTACCTGAATATACTTCAGGATTACACGCGTGTGGTCAACTACCCTGGAATGTGGCGCGAATATCGTATATAATTATGTTTGTGTCCAGTTGTTCGAGTTTTGAGGTGTCTAACTCACTTTGGCAATATTTTGAAGGGGCTGAATACATGGGCGTAAAAAACCTTTCGAAAGGTTTTTATTTAGTGCAGCTATAGATAGATTACGAATGATTCATTTTAGGCGGTCCCTCTGATGTTATCGGGATCATTTTGAGAATGTTTCACTGCGGCGCTTGTATTCTTGTCCATTTACCTTAAATTCTCCGTATGTAGGGCACTGTTGCTGATACCATTGTCATTTTATATGTCGTGCAGCGGGCTTTCACTTTGACGTAAATTGTTATTTGACTTTATTGTCCCTCTAAGGAAGTTATACGGAGCGTACGACAACCTCCTTACGGAAATATGGCAAAATAGAGAGTGCAGGCGGAGTAATAAGACTGGAGGTGTTAATGTCACTAGATTCTAATGGCAGTCCGAGCGACCAATGCCACCGATCCGTGGTGGTGCTACGCCGTGGCCGGAAAAAGTGTACTTATTTCCACATTAAAGACAGTATGAGGGTTATTGTTTGGGGTCGAAGGGATGAAGGATGTAAGGGCAGGGGAATGAATACCCTGAAGCTGTCGCCAGGCAACAGCACACTCTCGGTTGAGCGATTTGTGCGGTGGTGGGAAGTACATATGGCTTTGACGGTAAGTGTTGTAGCGTTGCGGTAGTTCAGTGAGTGCATCGTCGGGGTCGGACAGCTCTTCCTATTGGGCCCCGTTATTAAGCTCTCTCTCTCGAAGGACAGGAAGAAGATGGCGTTCAATGAGAATGAGCGTCACGATACCCTCCACAGGGTTATACTTTGACGCTTCGTAGAGCTTTTCCACGAACCTACGTGCCGTATACATGACATAACCATGCAGACCTTCCCTCCACCTACACGAAATGCTCTCGTGGTCCTTTCATGCTATGCGGAGGATGGCCGTTGCGTTTCCTTAATTGAGCCGCGACTATCGGCTGTCATCGCAAGCTTTCTCTCGCGTAGAACAAACAACGCGAGAGGCGCCGTTATCACCCTTTAGACGTTATGTGGGTCCTCATGATGACGGCATATAGAGAAGCCTGGCGTATCTATATAATTTCTATTGCAACAAAACATGGCACAAGACAAACACTTCGGATTTGTGTGATGTGTCTAAACATGGATCTCCAGGACGCCCCGTGAAACCACCTAAAGGAATGTATTTATTCTTTGTTGCCTTCTATGGATGACTTGCTGCGCATGCCTCATTTCTGAGCGACACCTTGTCACCTGCCATCTCTAGATGCACACAACCCAAGAAAAAAAAACAAACGCACAAGTAGTTTATTTAGGAACACTATTTATTTGCCATTAAAATTCATTCAGTAAGACAATCAAACACCAAAATAAATAGGTCAATAGACATGCATATCTTACATCTATGTACATACATCAAACTTTTGTTTCCTAGCTGTTAAATCGCGAGAACCTGCATGCGACAGGACATCGGAAAACGTGTAAAAACAGCGTACGTGTTGTAGGCGAAACGCCGAGAATCCTTTAAACAACAAACGCGTTCGTTACCAGAGAACCAACGTCGCTTTTGCCTTAACATTAACGATTGTGCGGCGATTTTCACAAGGCATCATTATGGGTGCACTGAATTTCAATGCCAAATTTTAAGAGAACTTCGGCTATGACACTTCGAATACATGATCCAATGTACTGAAACCAAAGTCAAATAAGGTGCCGCTATGAGGGTGATGTGCTTTGTCACTCATTAGTACATAAACATAGCAGTCCATTGGATGTGTGTAGGTTTACGATTCCTTGCTTATCTTTGGCGATGACAAGGTTCGTCGAACAGTGAGGTCTCTAATGATTGAGGTAATATATCACTCAAAGGCTAAAAATGATCTCGATTCACGTGGGTAAAAACATATAGAAATACACCGTAAACTAATATGGCCAGTGGAGCACAGAGTCGGTATAATAACCACTTCAAGCGCTGGCTTTGGCTTTGGCTACAGCCGCAAAACGCACAGACTAGTTCAGAACGGGCAAGAGAGTACTCCTGCGGCTTGGAGCAGCACTGTACGAGCCCTTGCCACTCCGTGCTCCAAGCAGCTCAGACGAAATATCGCGATAAGTACAAGTGACATCGATGAAGCAATTGAAATACTTGAATTGCAAATGATTCGTCATGATGAGGCACATCGTGAATAATTAGGTGTAACTTACAAACAATATGCTCGCACAGAAGGCAAACGTGACTGACTGACGGTGGGCACTTGATTGAACATCATGCGGCGATGAAAAGTGAATAAGTGGTACAAGTAACGGGATCGATTGGAAAGCTTACATTATTCCAATGCCCAAGTGCAGAGCTATGTCTCCAGCGTGCAGGTGCACTATGGTGCCCTCAAGAATAACATTTGTTGCCTCCTAACCGAAAGTCAGTGCGCCTTCGGCCCAATAAACGTCGTAGCTGACATGCAGGATCAAGTGACAGAAAGGGAACCGCACTGAAGTAGTAGCGCAAGAGTTTTACGGCAAGTTTCAAAGAAGCAGCTTTTACGTGGACGGTTTACGGAAACGTTTCACGGAATCGTGTTTCACGTTGAAAATTTATGGAAAACGTTCACCGTAAAACGTACAACATGGCGCAATATTTTCTTTTTAAGAATGCGAGTGCGTGAAGTGAGAGCAGTGAAACGTTCACAGCTTTTACACATGTTGTTTGCGTCGGGAGTCGCGCATGATGGGCTTTGAGAGTGCGACCCCGACAAAAGGCTCGCATGCAACTGGGCTGTTGAAAGCAACTCGAAACGACGTGCATTTACCGTGAATTTAGGTACACTACAGAGACGGAATCGCCGCACCTCTTCCTCTCTTTTCTGCTTAACAGTGGAAAACCTCACGGAGGAGCTCTACACTGCAGACAAGTGCACACTATGTCGTTCGGTAGACTATGTACAGAAAGCCCACGACAGACACATACGAACGTGCCACATGTTCG
Source organism: Rhipicephalus microplus (assembly GCF_043290135.1). Lineage (NCBI taxonomy): Eukaryota > Metazoa > Arthropoda > Arachnida > Ixodida > Ixodidae > Rhipicephalus > Rhipicephalus microplus. Next base: position 72,840,949 of record NC_134708.1, read on the forward strand.
TCAGAGTTTTGTTACACAAGCACAGTCTCTCACGTCACCTTCAATGAATGTGTGAGTTTTTGTGAATGATATCTGTGCAACATCCGATGTGAGCTACATTTTGACAGTGGTGATTATTACATGTCTTTCCGATTACCGTTTCCTTCGGTCTTATAAATGACACCTTCGTTTGGGAGCAATTTCGTCACACAGTGGCAATCGTCATTAGTGATGCGCATTAATACTGCGACTGTTATTTTTCCTAATGAATGCTTTGTGGGCACGTGCTAATACATTAATGATCCGCACTCAGTGCTCATTACCTTTGCGCCAGGAGCGCTACTGCATGACCATAGTCTCTCGTATTGTTCGAACGTGCTGACGTAATGGAATCAAATACGATCTCTTGGATTCAATATTCAAATAAATCTGGTGCGTGTGTAAGATCACTTGAGCGCTGCGTACCCGGTGCTTTTTAGTGCCAGGAACGCTATACAGAACGCACGAATCACGAAATTGGCGTTTCTGGTAATAACCTTACCGCACTCGTGAATGTGATAATATTCATCATCACACAAGAATGCCGATGTTTATCGCGGTGTGGCAAAGCTGTACCCTTTCGGGAGCCCAGCTTACGAATGGACGTCGCGTGTTTGAGCCTATATGGTTATCGCCGGAGCCAGTGCCGCATTATTGGGAGCGTGCCAGTGGCATATGATGGACGTCTTTGGTTGATCAGTAGGGGTAGGTGTCGCTGCCATGGAAGCCGAGGTTCGTGACACCACCGTTATGGGCGTGGTAGAGCTGCATCTCAACGGGGTCTCCGGGGCCCCACTTTCGCTCTAGCTGGAATGTTTTTCTGGGATTCTGTGAAAAGAGAAGAGATAAGTAATAGAAAAGAAATATTTCAGCCTTGGTATAACGAACACAAACACTACGAATTCTTGGATATATCGAAGCGATTGCCGACTACTATTCGCAAATACTTTCATGCCATGACCACCGCTGTAAAAGAGAAATTAGATATAACTAAGGTATTTTTTTTTTGCGTTGCGTACGACGAGATTCCTCTGTTGAGCGTGTAAGAAATAAATTTAGCAGCTAGTATTAATCCACGCAACTTCGATCAGCATCTATCACCGTCGCCGTAAAGGAGAGTTTTTCGCAGCCTGACGCTCAGCACATACGTTGTTATCTCAATTTCCCGGGAGGCATCGCCTTGGGCATAGCTAATGATACCGCATCAGCAGCGTGACACCATGTGCTTGGATTTCAGTGGGGCGTTCATAAACCACGATTGGTAGTTTGGAGACTAATATGCGCATTACGTTTATTTCCCCATTTGCTTTCCTTATCTATACGCTTTTCACTTCTCCGTGATCATTCAGGTCCACACGAATTGTCCATAGTATTAGCTGGTCGATCGGCTAGTGTGAGCGTTTTCTTTTCTTTTTGATACAACGCCTTGTGTCACCAGCTCCGGTAGACCGCATTTAATTAGGCAGCTGTGCTTGAAATGCCTCCATTGATTTCCAGAAACGGTAGACATATACGACGCACTTCTAACGTATGTGAGCGGAATACACTTTTTTTTCGGCAGTTTGTCTGCATATAGTTTATTTAGGCCACCGTGTCACTTTCAAGCCAACGAGCAAAGACTGTTTCGCACATGTGGGGAAAACTAGGGACACAATGCAATACGCGCTCTGCGTAGTCCCGTAAGTGTGAAAACAGCCTGTATACAATTGTCAGGCTGAAAGCACGCATTGATACAATTGTTACAATTATAAGAGACGCCCTAGTGAAGGGCTTCGGAAACTTGGACAACCTGTTGTGCTGTGGCTGTCTATATTAAGTACGCGGGCCTTCAACACTCCGCCTCCATTCAAATGAGGCCGCAGCAGCTGGGTTTCGGTGCGGCAACCTTTGGGTCAGCGCAGTCGATCCCCTGTTACGCTTCATTTTACGCGAACCCCTTTGGGCCCAAATGCAAGACCACGGACAGCGTGCGAACGCTCCCGGGCCTGTAAACGTATCGGGGGTAGAGGCGCAGAAGTGTATGCCCAGACGCCGAGGAACCTGAGACGCTGCTGCCGCGAAGGTCGTCATGTGCTGTGCGCGAGAACGCGGTGAGCTCGTGGCTCATTCGCACCTGGCTCTTGAGTGTGTGAACGCCGGTGGTGTGATCCGTGGCGCGATCAGTCGCGTGATCGGTGGCGTGACCAGTGGCGTGGTAGGTGGTGCGAACACAAGGTGTTCCATATTTGGTCATGTCTGGAGGCGCCTGACGTCACACAAGCGTCTGGAACCCTTTAAAAACGCGCAGGGAGAGACTGGGTGAAGTAGTCTGGATTGAGACTCTGCCGGAACTCTGCTCCTCGGGTTCTTACCTTTGTGTGTAAACTTGAATGTCCACTTTGGTCTAACTATGTACTCTTTTGATTTGCTGTTCTGCGCCGTCTCGCCGGTACTTGCCTTCTCGTCGGTCCTGATGCAAGTTACGAGCACAACCTGCTGACGGCGGCGGTCAAGAGACACCCGTAACAACTGGTGGCAGCGGTGGGATGCTGCAGTCATTTCGACGACTCGAGGGCTGAGCTGCGACACGGATCCACGAGCCGTCTCGTCTGCCAGGCCGCAACCAGATGCAGTGTTGGCGAGGGTCTACGCGGAATTCTTGGCTGTTGAGTGGTGAGTGTGGGGCTTTGTCTGCTGAGTTTTGCCAGGCTTTTTCAGTGGGGAAGCGTAACTGGTAATTCGAACTATTGTTGTCGCCAAAGTGGGCTGCGGCAAGATAGTTGTGTACAGTAGGAAAGGTCGCACTGAACACAGCCATGAATTTGAAGTTGCTGCGTAAAGCGGAGTTATTACAGCTTGCAAAGGAGTTGCGTTTGGATGTTTCTGACGCACTCCGCAAACCAGAATTGATCGAGGCTATTAGTGCTCTGGAGGCTGAGGAAGATGAGCGGACGGAATGCCTTGAGATAATTCGAGAAAGGGAAGCCGCAAAAAGACAGGCAGAGGAGCGTAGAGAACAGCAAGAGAAAGAGCGTGAGGAAAGGGAGCTCGGATTAAAACGACTCGAGTTTCAACGTTCGAGAGAGCGCGAGGAACGCGATCACGCGCTCGAGTTAAAGCGACTCGAGGTTGAAATAGAGCGCGTGCGAACGGCAGGGCAGAGAAGCGAGGCAAACAGTGCAGGGGTGCACATATCGCTCAAAATGACAGAACTAATTCGCCCTTATAAACTCGGAGAGGACATTGGGTTGTTCTTGGTGAACTTTGAGCGGACGTGTGAGAAGCAGGGGTTCTCCCGTGAGTCGTGGCCACAGCGCTTGCTCACACTCTTACCTGGCGAGGCAGCAGAAGTAATCGCTCGTTTATCCACTGAGGAGGTCGACGATTACAATAAAGTAAAATCCAGTTTGCTTAGGAAGTACAGGCTGTCCGCGGAGGCATTCCGGCGGAAATTCCGTGAATTGGAGAAAGGAAGGAGTGAGTCATACACTGAATTTGCCTATAAACTGAAGTCAAACATGGTGGAATGGCTAAAGGAGGAGAAGGCCTACGGTGACCACGCAAAGGTAATTGAGTGTTTTTTACTAGAGCAATTCTACAACCGGTTACCAGAGAACATTAGGCATTGGGTGCAAGACAGGCCAGATGTTAGCTCTGTAGCCAGAGCCGTAGAGCTAGCAGAGGAATTCGTCACACGTCGGGCTCGCGAAGGCAGTGACAGTGGTCGAAGAGGGGGTCCCGATTTTAGGTTCAAGCCAAAGAGAGGGCCTGTGAAAACGAAGGAAGAGCCTGAAATTGGGAATGCCCGAACCGTAAATACGTCGGAGTCGGAACGGAACATCGAAGCTGCGTTAGAACAGCAAAGGAAGCTAGAAGCGAGGAAACCGTTCCTTTGCTATAACTGCCATAAACCCGGTCACATTGCGGCGCACTGTAAGAAACCAAAAGTTGTGTTTCTATCCATCAGTGGTAGGGACGAGAATATCGAGCTTCTCGAACCTTACATGCGCGACCTTGAAGTGAACGGGAAGCCATGCCGCGTACTGCGCGATTCTGCGGCTACGATGGACGTAGTTCACAGCTCGTACGTTGAACCGCAAATGTTCACGGGTGAGTGTGCTTGGATCAAGCAGGCTGTAGAGTCGTGTAGTGCATGCCTTCCCGTCGCAAAGGTAACTATCAAAGGTCCTTTCGGCACGCTCGAGACGGAAGCTGCCGTGTCGCCGGCACTCCCTCCGCATTACCCTTACCTGTTTTCGAATAGATCTGACAAGATGCTGCGCGAGAGAGGGCAGCTGTTTGGGGAGGCAAATGTGATGGCGCTAACGCGTTCGAAAGCACGGGAACTCGCTGCGAAGGCAGTTGCCGAGTCCCCTTTAGCTGAAATCGGCCTGACGCAGGACTCCCCAGCAGAGGTCGAACTTACGCCAGCGTTACAACAGCAGGGGGTCTCATCCGTGGAGGATGAAGCTACGGCACGGGCACCATCAGAAATATTGGAAGAGCATTCCAGAGATTTACTTGTAGCGCCTACGTCGGAAAGCTTACAGCGACTGTTAATGGTAGACAGCATGGCCTTGAGGAATCAACAAGATAAAAGACCCGAGCTTGCGAAACATCCAGAGCAGGGTAAATGAAAAGATAGCCCCGAAAAACATAAGTTATTATGAGAAGAATGGCATACTGTACAGGAAGTAAGTTGACAAAAGGGGTGTAATGTTTGATCAGCTGGTCGTGCCTCAAGCTTATCGAGAGGATTTACTGCGCTTGTCGCATGGAAGTTCTTGGGCAGGTCATTTAGGCGTCAAGAAAACGAAGGGACGGTTTTTGCAGGAGTATTATTGGCCAGGCTGTTTCCGCGACGCAGAGCGATTTGTAAGGACATGCGACACGTGTCAGCGTGTAGGTAAGCCGGGTGACAAGTCGAGGGCGCCGATGAAGCTGGTGCCTATCATCACAGAGCCGTTTCGGCGGCTCGTAGTGGACACTGTAGGCCCACTGCCGGCGACATCGTCGGGGTACCGCCACGTGCTGACCGCGATATGCCCAGCGACTAAGTTCCCCGAAGCGGTTCCACTTAAAGAACTTAGCTCTGTGGAAATAGTTAACGCGCTCCTTTCCATATTCGCACGAGTTGGCTTTCCCGCCGAAATACAGTCGGATCAAGGCTCTGTGTTTACTAGTGCTCTTACCACTACGTTTTTGGAAAGGTGCGGAGTAAAACTAATTCATAGTTCAGTCTACCACCCTCAGTCTAACTCCGTGGAGAAGCTCCACTCCGTTCTGAAGCGAGTGTTGAGGGCGTTATGCTACGAAAGGAAGACGGACTGGGAGCTATATTAGCCGGCTACCATGTTCGCGTTAAGGACTGTCCCGCATGAAGCAACGGGGTTTTCACCAGCCGAGCTCGTGTACGGCCGCTCGTTGCGATCTCCTCTTCGCTTGCTTCGAGAATCGTGGGAAGGCCCAGCCGAAGACCCAGTAGTGGTCGAGTACGTTTTGAAGCTACTGGAGCGTTTAAGAAGCGCTCAACGGCTATCAGAGCAAGCCATGGCTAAAGCGCAACATAGGTCAAAGGTGTGCTATGACCGCACAGCCAGAACCCGTCGATTCGATGTCGGGGACAAAGTAATGATACTGCGACCGTCGCAGAAAAACAAGTTAGAAGTGCAGTGGGAAGGTCCCGCCAACGTAGTTGAAAAGCTTTCTGACACAAACTACGTGATACGCCTGCCCGGAAAGCGAAAGATACAGCAAGTGTATCATTGCAATCTACTCAAGCCATACCGAGAACGGGAGGCAGTGGTATGCATGATGGTGAACATCCCCGAGGAGATTCCAGTTGAACTTCCAGGGCTTGCATCAGTCATAAACGGTGAGGATGGTGAACCACTAATCAAAGAATTAATATCGAAAGCGCAGTTAGAGCCGGAGCAAAAGATCGAGCTCCAGGATCTTCTGACAGAATTTCAGGACTTATTTGTAGATAGGCCTGGAAGAACCTCGGTTGTTACTCATGACATCGAGCTGACATCCTCAGAACCCGTGCGTAGCAAAGCTTACCGAGTGTCACCGCGCCAACGAGAGATCATGGATTCCGAGGTGAAAAAGATGTTGGAACTAGGCGTGATCGAGCCTTGTGAGAGCGATTACACTTCGCCCTTAATCTTAGTTGAGGTGCCGGGAAAAGATCCACGCCCTTGCGTGGATTATCGCAAGCTAAACTCGATCACCAAAGATCAGATTTACCCGATACCAAACATTGAAGAGCGCATTGAGAGGGTTAGTGGAGCTCGATATATTTCCACGCTGGATCTCGTTCGAGGCTACTGGCAGGTTCCTCTCACCGAAAGGGCTAGCAGATATGCAGCGTTCATATCGCCGTTGGGAACGTTCCGTCCTAAGGTATTAAACTTCGGTTTGAAAAATGCACCATACTGTTTTTCAAGCCTTATGGACAAGGTGTTACGAGGACTATGGGAATTCGCTTTACCCTACTTAGACGATGTGGCGATATATTCGTCCTCTTGGTCGGAACACATGCAACATCTGCGAGTGGTTCTAACGCGTTTGCGTGAAGCGGGACTAACTGTGAAGGCACCTAAATGCCAACTCGCTCAAGCTGAGGTGATCTACCTAGGTCACATAATCGGACAAGGACGCCTCCGACCTTCTGAGCTCAAGGTGGCTGCCATACGCGATTTCCCGCAACCACGCTCAAAGACAGATATCCGCTCATTTCTGGGGGTTGCAGGTTACTATCAACGTTACATCCCGAGATATTCGGAATTAGCTAGCGCTTTAACTGACGCGCTCCGGAAAACTGAGCCACAAACTGTCATCTGGGATGACCGTAAAGAGGAGGCTTTCAAAGCATTAAAAGCCACCTTAACAAGTCACCCTGTGCTGAAATCCCCTGATTATTCGAAAGAGTTCATAGTTCAGTGTGATGCTAGTGAGCGAGGCATGGGAGTAGTGTTGTGCCAACGAGGAGAGGATGGTGAACACCCAGTTCTTTATGCCAGTCGTAAGCTGACTGTGCGAGAACAAGCGTATAGCGCAACCGAGAAAGAATGTGCGTGTCTCGTATGGACAGTGCAAAAGTTGTCGTGCTACCTTGCAGGCTCGAGGTTCATAATAGAGACAGACCACTGTCAACTCAGATGGCTGCAGTCCACTTCTTCCAAAAATGGTCGCCTCCTGCGCTGTAGCCTCGTTTTGCAGCAGTATTCATACGAAATACGGTACAAAAAGGGGAGTCTCAATGGCAATGCCGTTGGCTTAAGCCGAAGCCTCTAGGTCATGAATTGGCCTCGATTGTTTTTCTTCCTGACATAGGTTTTTGTGTTATTATTTCTTCCGTAGTTTTCGAAGACCTGTGCGTCGTTAGGTGGGCAACGAAATTAGGGGTGTGTTTAGTACTTTGTACGAGTAATAAGATTGAGACTTTTGTGTTTAAGGTAAGCCTGGCGGGGCTCAGTGGATACGTGTCTCGCGCTTGCTTCTTCAGTGGCTTTGTTATCCTGTGTTTTCCCGTGGATTGTTTGTTCAGTCGACCGGCTCTACCATGGCGAGGATCTTGCCCTCCCAGAGAGAGGACTTCGTTTTCCTCTGGCATCTCTTCGGACACCACGTCGGTTCCAAACTCTTGGCAGGAACGCCGGAAGAACCTGTGGTTTCCCTTCTTGCTGATGAAAGACCTAAAGCGGTGGGGTGTGATGATTTCACCACCCGGAGCTGCCTGGCGACCAGCCCCACCAACGAGCCCCTGCGGGGTCGCCCCGGAAAGGAGCTCATACCATTGTCTTTGGCCACTTTTGACTGTCGCCATTTGCTGGATTCCATTGTATGGTTCGCCTCCAGCCTCCGGCGAACCTCGACAACATCAGGAAAATCTGGCGGAACTACCTTACGAGACGGAACAGGGCCTAGAGCCAGGTATCACGTACCGTGCTCCAGGTTAAGAAGGCTACGAGCTTCGACGACTGATCCCTGTTAACAGTGGATGCTGTCCCCTGCCATTCGGGATCTCCATCCACGAGGGGGCAGTCTGTTACGCTTCATTTTACGCGAACCCCTTTGGGCCCAAATGCAAGACCGCGGACAGCGTGCGAACGCTCCCGGGCCTGTAAACGTATCGGGGGTAGAGGCGCAGAAGTGTATGCCCAGACGCCGAGGAACCTGAGACGCTGCTGCCGCGAAGGTCGTCATGTGCTGTGCGCGAGAACGCGGTGAGCTCGTGGCTCATTCGCACCTGGCTCTTGAGTGTGTGAACGCCGGTGGTGTGATCCGTGGCGCGATCAGTCGCGTGATCGGTGGCGTGACCAGTGGCGTGGTAGGTGGTGCGAACACAAGGTGTTCCATATTTGGTCATGTCTGGAGGCGCCTGACGTCACACAAGCGTCTGGAACCCTTTAAAAACGCGCAGGGAGAGACTGGGTGAAGTAGTCTGGATTGAGACTCTGCCGGAACTCTGCTCCTCGGGTTCTTACCTTTGTGTGTAAACTTGAATGTCCACTTTGGTCTAACTATGTACTCTTTTGATTTGCTGTTCTGCGCCGTCTCGCCGGTACTTGCCTTCTCGTCGGTCCTGATGCAAGTTACGAGCACAACCTGCTGACGGCGGCGGTCAAGAGACACCCGTAACACCCCGTACCAACTACACCACCGTGGCGGTCGGTGCGTTGATACAGAACACGGTAAAGAACATCGGCCTACCTGTTGATGGGACTGTTGTCGCCAAAATATATTCGAGAAAGTTCATGTCGAAACATGACAGATTCTCCCGTTCCCCAGTTTGACTCTTTTTCCGTGCTGTCGGTTGGACGCGGACAGAGTCATTTGGTGAGCGTTCTCGTTGACCACGATTTCTAATCGCACTGCGGTGGTCATCTGGGTAGTCGCCACTGTCGCGTCTGGATGAACTGTGTCGTCGGCCGAGCTCTTTGTGGTCACCGTCGCGATCTCCGTGACCGTCACTGCCATACCTCGACGACGAGCTGCATCGTCGTCCGTGTTTGCTTCGATTGCTGTCGTCCCGGTCGTCGCTGTGCTTTCGTTTGCGACTGGACTTGTGATAGGGCCTATTATCGTGAGCTCTACCCATTGTGGTTGGTATTAACGTTCTTCACAACAAACACCCGGAGAACGAAACTGCAGCGCGAGATGGCCATGTGACTAAGCTTACGTTGCGTCTGAATGCCGATGTTGATGCAGCTTTTGTTTCTAGGCTAATTAACATTTTGAGAAGCTATACCATGGCTGCTAGATAGCTATATAAACCAATATACTGGCTATTTGGAAGCGCCTAATAAAATTTACCGGTAAATTAAAACGATTCACGTAGCTTTTACAAATTCGACAAGGCGCTTCATTTTAAATGGCGCTCAATTTAAAAGTGCTATAAATGCTCGGTTTCAATGATATATCTTTATAAAAGGCTACCCATATTCAGTATTAGCCTAGTGTCCAAGATTGCGGAGCAAAGTTATTGAGTGCGAACTTTGATATTAACACGTGGTTACACAAATCAGTGGCTTTGTGTAATGTTTTGATTGGACCAGCCATAACGACAATAACAACCCACCCACAATGCTCGAAAAGCGACTATCACACGTACCGGATTTTTAACGTGCGTGTTGGCGAAAATGCTCCCACGTTGTCCGCAAAACCCGAGTATGGAAAGCCACAGAGTTAATATACTGACTCTGTTACATTAACTTAATGTGGAAAGCAGCTCTCAAACACGGCGTAATCACAGAACACCTACGTGTAATCTCAACGGAACTGTATGACTCAAACCAATTGCAGCCAAGGGCATAGCCAGTAAAGTCTGACAACACACCGGCCCCCCTTATACCGAGTGTGTTCTATGCTGTCTGTGCCGAGTACGGCGTGGGCTCTTCGGTTAATGTGTAGTACTAGAACTGTGCTACGGTGAAGCAGCGCTTTGAGGCGAGCGCTTTCCGACTCACCTGAGCGCCTAGTGTTCGTGGCGTACATCGGATTCTTCGACAACCAAGGCAGGTGTATGCATATGATAACAGTTTCGATTCGCGCAGTGCCGCTGGCCTCATAGATAAAAGAACGATACCTAGTGTGTACTCATCGCCGTTTACTTTGAGCCGTGTGCGAGCTCATGCATTGTGATGCACTGCGTCTCGTACTCTGCGATTTAAAAGGCTGTTTCGTCTGCACGTAGTGTTTTTCTCAGCTGTCAACGAGCGTGGTTCATTCGTGGATGTGTTCTAAGGTGGTCGCCTGAGACAACGGTTTAGCTCTAAAACGTGCCGTAGCGAATGTGGGCTGTAGTTTTGGATTCAGGTTCGCTCGAAGTAGAATGAAATTTCCCAAGCCCACCACTTCGGCGTTATAATAGCGGTTTTAGGATGCTGGTTGGGATCTCAACTAGAGAAAGGCTGATTTGTCGCCCACGTCAATTAATTTCAGTTTGTATGATAATTGCTGCTCTACTACTAAACACACTTAGTGTACCTAGAGCTTTCTTTGGTCCAACTGCCCGTTTTGTTCGTTCTACTGTGCGCAGCAGTTGCTTTCGACAGATAGATAGCACTGGTATTGGAGAGTACTGCTCTTAATAATAATTAGTGCTAATGATAATCAGCACGCTGTGAGACATAAAAGTTACTCAAAAAGATAACAAGCGAAAAAAAAATGGAAATCCGTCATTAATGTCGTTTTCTCGCAGTCCTAACCCGATAAATTTCAAATATGAACTTAAACCAGCAACTAGAGACCGTATGCCAATAAAAATACTTAGGTGCGACGATATCAAATAATCTCGACTGGTGTGCGCATGTGAAGAACGTTATTGCATCATCTAACAAAACATTTGGTTTTTTCCGACGTCAATTACAAAGCGCTCCACAGCATGTCAAGTTACTAGCTTACAAAACACTAATACGGCCCAAACTAGAATCCGCATCAGCCATTTGGGATCATCGCCAGATATTCCTCACAAACACCCTTGAGGCTTCTCAGAATCGTGCCATTCGTTTCATTCATTCCGCCTTTTCATACGATATCAGCGTAACATCCTTGACATCGGAATTCGGTTTACAAACAGTTTATAATCGACGCCACATTGCTAGTTTGTCATCATTTCATAAATTCTACCGCAGCGCGCTAAATCGAGCACTGTATATTTTGCCACCATCACGCATATCCTATCGCATTGGTCACTCCTTAAACGTTGCCCGCCCTGAAGCTCGCATAGTCACCTTTGCATCTTTTTTTTCCCTCGAGCAGCCAAGGACTGGAACGGCCTTACACAAGAAATCGCTAACTCAAGCCCTACTGCCTTCATTGAAGCGATTACATCACATTAAATTTATAATAAAGTGTTCAACCTGTTGTATATATTGAAACCCATTCTTTATGTAATACCCCCTGGCGGGGTCTTTAAGGAGTAAAATCGAAAGTGAAATTCAGCTAAACCTTTATAAAACTTGGGAGTCTTATGAATTGTAATTTTAAGTACTAAAATGCAATACAGCAGTAAATGAAAAAAAAAGAAAGTGCGCAGTGTGGTGTTCTTGCTTTAATGGAAAGTGAATAAAAATTCTGCTATACTGTTGAACATGCTTAAATTGACAGTAAATTTAAGCTAAAGTGCTGAAAAAGGTTCCTATAAATATAGGATTCACGAAAGGGAAATTTACTTGGCTGTGAATAACGTATTACAATATTGTGACTGGCAAATCTACATAAATAGCAAATGAAAAATGTGCGGTAGAAGCCGGCTGCTCCATTCAAAAAATAGATAACAATATTGAACGACATTCCTAAGGTGATAGCGTGGTTTATCGCCTTACATAAATGGTCTGTTTGGCGCCAAACAGGCCGATACTGCATAATATATAAAATGAAAAAATGTAAGCACGCTATGTGCTAGGTGAAATGAATATTTCAGCTTAAAGTTTCATATATAGTTTGATTGTAGACATATTTTCAATCGTTGTACTTACTGCACCTCAACGGTTTGCGCACCTCCGTCATCCTTAATAGGTCATTCTGATTTCAAATTGATCATTGTGGGCCGAACCTGGTACAATGCCAAGACGACCGGTGGCACCGGCGAGGCAAGCTCTGTCCTGGCACCGCGTTACATAAATATGACTAAAGTGCCAACCACTGGCACGCGTACGTTCGCGTCTACGCGTCAAAAGCGTCAAATGCGCCTCTCGGCATCGACGTCGGAGGGGCATACGCGAGCAGGCGCGAAGGATCAAGCCGGGCTTGATATTTCGCCTCGCGTACAGGGGCGGCGCCAGGATGTTTTTACTGGGGGGGGGGGGGCAACCACGAAAAGTGAGTTCCTCCGGGGGGGGCAAGCTAGCTCTGCTCCTACTAGGTTTTCCATATATGCTTCCGGGCACTTGGGTGGGCATAGGGGGGGCAGGCGAGAATTTTGGGGGGGCTCCAGCCCACCCTTGCCCCCCCCCCCCCTGGCGCCGCCCCTGCTCGCGTACGCTACGTCACCACGCGTACAGCGGCGCCAACTAAACAGAGGCCACGCGCCAACCAACCAGAGGCCGCGATGACTCCGAATGCTGTGCCTTTTGGCCGCCGCTTCGAAGGCACAGCCGAGTGCTGAAAGCAAGCATGAAAACTACTCCAAACGTTCCTGAATGACCGCTTCGTAATCTAGAACGACAACGAAACGACTGCGAGTGCTACCAGCGTGACGCGGTTTCGTGCCGAGTTCGAGCGACACCGACAAATCCAGCGGAAGCCGGCCGGCTATGCTAGCGCCGGTCCCGTGTGCGATCGTCGGCCGAGCGAAAGGAGCATGTCAGCGTTCTTGTGCTTTGATCTGTGACTTTCTGTGCAGAAAACGAGTGTAAACAGACTTCGGAGGTTCGAAGGTTTGAGCGTGAGCCCTCGCCTACCGCGGAGGCAATTCAGATCGGTGTCATCTGCATCCAGTGCAGGCCTCTACCATCTAGTTCGTATGAACCAGCACATGCGAGGCACATCGGCTGAAAAAACTCTACGGTAGTTTCCGTCGCAACATAGACACCATATACGACGCCCGAAATATCGCGTAGTTCATACAGAGGAGTTTTTATCTGCACTGTGTTTGTTTTCAACATCAGTATTCATCATCGCTAAAAACGAACCTCGCACTAGCCAACACATTTCCGTGATTTGAAAACGTACGTACTTATATAAGTGTATTCGCGAATTGTATGACGCGGAAACATTCGTTGGCTTCAGTGCTAATTGTTTTCGTGTGTTGCCAAGCTAATAACAAGCGTGCGCTGGTTGGTAGCAGCAGTGAGATGTGACTTCGTGTCGGGAACCAGCGACGCTGACACATTGAGCTGTCAGCGGTCTCATTTCCATTCACGTACAAGACAGAAACTCGAGCGTGCGTTGCTGTGGTGATCGAAAAAGAAAGTTGCATGATTAAGTGCTGCTGGTATTGCCTGCTATTTCACTTCTCGCTTCTTCTGCTTTTGTGCCATGCTCAGTAGAACATACGTTGTTTGGAGGCATTCTAACACACACATTCTTAATGTATAGTTCATTCTGATAATCATAGCTATAGGCATACAATGGCGCTTCTCCATCGTTTTACAGTTTACTATAACATAACGCGCGTTCTGTTTACCGCTGGACAGATAACTGAAAACCTTGTGAGAAGCACCTGATTTGAAATCAGCTGCACGATGACACGATTGTGGGAAGAGAACATCACATGTATGCGCAGAATGAATGAAGGTGCACTAGTATGGTACTGCTCTTTGTATAGAAGAAATGCAAAAAGTACCTCATGTGACTTATAAGACCTTTCAGAGCTGTGCATGTATTTACCTGTGCCTCCAGACTGTAATGAGCTGAATATATTCGATGGTTTCGAACATTGAATACTTGTATGTGTTTCCAAGGAGTCCTTCATTTCTGTTCGGTTTTTTAGTATATGCATTAACTTGGATTATATATACGCATTCACTTAAGCATATTCTGTTTAGTTCTGTTGGAAAACTTGCCAAAACTTCTGTACGGTGCTCTGGTGCAATCCTTTGATCAGTATCTGTCCCATCAAAAATTTTTGGCATGCTTTATTGCATTATAGGGTATTTTGACAATTGATGACATGTGAAAGCCACAGTGCTTGGCTGTAATCTCAAAACCAATGTCTGTCTCATCAAGGAGTGTCAGATGCATTTTGTAGAGGTTAAAGGATATTTAAACTACCAGCAAAGTGCTGAAGTCTTCAACACAGCACTGATCCGCAATCACCACCCAGCTTAGAAGTCATTTGTAGAGCTCTCTAACACGTTCAAATAAAGTTATCAAACACTGGATTGATCTACTTGGTTTGATTCCCAATACCAGTGTGTCTGACTTTTTGGAGGCACTTGTAATAAAATAATGTCCTATTTCTCTCATTTATTACAGGGGTACACTCAAGGGTAGTGATATTTGTTTACCTTGGCACACTTAGTGTGATATTACTGTTTAAATCCTTTCAATTTGTATATATGTACGCCACTTTTGCAGTAGCCTCACAGTGAGTAGCCATATTTGAAAATAAATAAATATACCATCCGAAAGTGTTCCACGCTTTGCTCGGTTCCAATCTGGTCACTAATATCTGTTGCATCATGATGTGTCGGGTGTGTTTTATTGCATAGGAGAACATTTTGGCTGCCTTCCATGAAGGGTTCAGTTCCAGTATTATGACCGATATCTGTGACTTCATGAAGAGTTGGGCGTCATTTGTCGTTTTAGAGAATACTTTGACTAAAGACAACGTCCAGAAGTCTTCCATGCAGGATTCAGTTCCAATATTATGACCAATATCTGTGACTTCATGAACATTTGGGTGTCGTCTCTTGTTTTAGAGAATACTTTGACTGAAGACAACGTTCAGAAGTCTTGCATTAAGGTTTCAGTTCTAATACTATGACCGATATCTGTGACTTCATGAACAGTTGGGTGTCGTCTGTCGTTTTAGAGAATACTTTGACTGAAGGCAACGTCCAGAAGTCTTGCATTAAGGTTTCAGTTCTAAAATTATGACCGATATCTGTGACTTCATCAACAGTTGGGTGTCGCCTGTCGTTTTAGAGAATACTTTGACTGAAGGCAACGTCCAGAAGTCTTGCATTAAGGTTTCAGTTCTAAAATTATGACCGATATCTGTGACTTCATGAACAGTTGGGTGTCGTTTTAGAGAATACTTTGACTAAAGACAACGTCCAGCAGTCTTCTATACAGGGTTCAGTTCCAATATTATGACGATATCTGTGACTTCATGAACAGTTGGGTGTCGTCTGTCGTTTTAGAGAATACTTTGACTGAAGACAACGTCCAGAAGTCTTTCATTAAGGTTTCAGTTCTAATGTTATGACCGATATATGTGACTTCATGAACAGTTGGGTGTCGTTTTAGAGAATACTTTGACTGAAGACAACGTCCAGAAGTCTTGCATTAAGGTTTCAGTTCTAATATTATGACCGATATATGTGACTTCATGAACAGTTGGGTGTCGCCTGTCGTTTTAGAGAATACTTTGACTGAAGACAACGTCCAGAAGTCTTTTATTAGGTTTCAGTTCTAATATTATGATCGATATATGTGACTTCATGAACAGTTGGGTGTCGTTTTAGAGAATACTTTGACTAAAGACAACGTCCAGCAGTCTTCTATACAGGGTTCAGTTCCAATATTATGACGATATCTGTGACTTCATGAACAGTTGGGTGTCGTCTGTCGTTTTAGAGAATACTTTGACTGAAGACAACGTCCAGAAGTCTTCCATGCAGGATTCAGTTCCAATATTATGACCAATATCTGTGACTTCATGAACATTTGGGTGTCGTCTCTTGTTTTAGAGAATACTTTGACTGAAGACAACGTTCAGAAGTCTTGCATTAAGGTTTCAGTTCTAATACTATGACCGATATCTGTGACTTCATGAACAGTTGGGTGTCGTCTGTCGTTTTAGAGAATACTTTGACTGAAGGCAACGTCCAGAAGTCTTGCATTAAGGTTTCAGTTCTAAAATTATGACCGATATCTGTGACTTCATGAACAGTTGGGTGTCGCCTGTCGTTTTAGAGAATACTTTGACTGAAGACAACGTCCAGAAGTCTTTTATTAGGTTTCAGTTCTAATATTATGATCGATATATGTGACTTCATGAACAGTTGGGTGTCGTTTTAGAGAATACTTTGACTAAAGACAACGTCCAGCAGTCTTCTATACAGGGTTCAGTTCCAATATTATGACGATATCTGTGACTTCATGAACAGTTGGGTGTCGTCTGTCGTTTTAGAGAATACTTTGACTGAAGACAACGTCCAGAAGTCTTTCATTAAGGTTTCAGTTCTAATGTTATGACCGATATATGTGACTTCATGAACAGTTGGGTGTCGTTTTAGAGAATACTTTGACTGAAGATAACGTCCAGAAGTCTTGCATTAAGGTTTCAGTTCTAATATTATGACCGATATATGTGACTTCATGAACAGTTGGGTGTCATTTTAGAGAATACTTTGACCAGAGTCCTTCAATACTTTTCTGGTCACGAAACTTCTCCGTAACGCTATGGGAGAGCTTCATATGGGGATCAAAGCTCCCGCGCGGTGGCGCTACGAGTCTGGTGAAGGCGGCTTGGACGGCGGCGGCCGCATTTGCAGCGTTTGCAGTGCGTTGGAGCGCGAGCTTACTGGTTTGTTTGTTGTGTGGTATAGCTGTCTACACTCATCACGGACGGCAAACTATGTGAACTACCATGCCTCTGACGTGCTGCGTACCTGGTTGCCGCTCTGGCTATCGGAGTTGTACAGAAAAAGCTTCGCTGTTCTGCCTCCCAAGCGACCGCGAACAACGCGACAGGTGGAAGCGAGCCATTCCACGACAGGAGACGGGCGCTTTCAACTTCGAGTCGAAGGCCGTTCGTGTGTGCGAGAAACATTTCGACACCACGGACATTATTCGAGCCGATGAGTTCAGAATAAGTGGACAATCTGCGCTTCTGCAGCGCGAGAAGCCTAAGCTCCACGTCGGTGCCATACCCCGGATATTTGAAAACCTGCCGGCGTATCTTACGAAGCCCAAGCCACGGTCGCGCTCACAGCGAGAAAATCCGCCTGCAAAACGTCGTCGCGTTTCGTCGCCGAACAACGATGGCACTGCAGCTTCTGTGAGCTCCAGCACAGAGCCCTGCGATCCTGAAGCAGCCGGAGATGATGGTAAGCCTCCATTCGCGTTGCCTTGTTTTCTTGTTTCACTATGTTGAGAGCCTGTATTGCCTGTGTGCTGCGTGATGTCGCATTATATTGATCCATATTTCTTCGTTTGACAGGTGGAGTGATAAGCACTGGAAGCTGCACAGAGATGGCATGCTAGACAGAGGGAAATGTCTGCTCCATCTCAGAGCTCCACGCAGTTAAAGACCAGCTTCGAAGCACTAAGCAGCAACTTCGCTTGTGCAAAGTGAAGATTGCGAAATTGACAGTGCAAGCGAATAGGAGCAGAAGATCGCACCAAGACGTTCAGAAGCTTCCGGCTCGCGAGAAGCTCATTTTTGACCACTGGCTCATGAAAGCCAACGCGGAGTCTGCAACAGCTGCGCGGTAAGTTCCAAATACCCCATCACACACGTAACATTGCTATTGGATTGCCCCTTTTGCGTTTGAAAATGTTATCTCAAGGTGTAGCCTTCATTTATTCATCATGTATTTGTATCTGTTGTACCGCAAAACAATATGCTATTGAGGCAGACATTAGTTTGGCCGTTTTGTGTAGTGTTATTTCTAATTTCGGGAAAAATTGCAGGTTTGTTTGGGCAAATATACTTTCTTCAGTTTTTATAACACCATTCTCATTGTTTTTTGCTTCGCATGAATAGTTTCCAACACGCTCATTGTGGAAAACAAATTTGCAATTCATTCTCTCCAGGTACAAGAAAGAGTGGATTTATGACTGCTTGCTGCTAAAGATAAAGTCCACAGCAGTCTACACTTTTCTTCATGAAAATGAATTTTTCCCCTTCCAAATCCCCGCACCCTCTATGGCTACCTCAAAAATCTGAAAGCTGATTTTGGCTTCGACAGCACTTTGTTCACGGTTCTGTGTGAAAAGCTAGAAGCAGTTCCAGAAAGAGAGCGTCGAGGTAAGAAGCAGTACTCATTTTTATAATTGTATTATATTCAGCAGCGCAATTGAGACAAGATGTTAACCTACCCAAAACTTTTCAGGAGTGCTCATGTTCGATGAAATGAGCATCAGAAAAAGCGTCCACATTCGCGAGCCGGACATGGCACTGCTGGGCAAGGTGGATTTCGCCGAACACACACGACCAGGTGACCATGGCAAAGACGGCGACCACATGCTGGTCTTTCTGTTTCGGCCTTTTCTGGGAGGGTGGTCACAAACTGTGGGCACATTTTGTGCTTCTGGTGCGGCCCCAGGATCAATCGTGGCGAAGCTCCTTTTGCAGTGCATTGTTCACCTTACAAACGCTGGTGTTGTTGTTGACGCAGTGGCCTGCGACAACTCCACATCAAACCAATCGGCCTTGAGATCTCTGGGTACGTCTTTTCAAATTTTATTTAGCTGTGGTTAGTGATGTAGTAGAAAAACAAGTGTACTATTAAACTGTTTTTCTCTCAAGGTGTCAACGGGGACATGCACAAGCTTCAAACGTGTTTTGAACACCCGTGTGAGCCCTCAAAGCAAGTCCACGTTGTAATTGATCCACCGCACATATTTAAGTGCATCAGAAACAACTTGCTCAGAGTGGGCAAGTTTTTGGTAAGTAAAAAAAAAGTTGCATGTGAATGCCTTGACCTGTGCATAAACTATTCAGTTTAAAAAAAAATTGTCACTTGTCCTTATGTTGCAGCTCCCTCAAGGACAGGAGGTGTTCCACTGTCACTACAAGGACTTACTGGACTATGAAGAAGAACAGGCTGGACTCCGGGCTGTACCGAAGTTAACGAAAGCCCATATTTTCCCCAATGCGCTCCAAAAGATGAGCGTGAAGTTGGCTGTCCAGGCAAGTCATGCACGCAGCTATGTTTAGTGCAAAGTGTATTTCAAAAACATCTGCTCACACGTTTTGGGAAGTAAACTTAAAATCCCTTTTTTCCACACATTTTACAGCTGTTCAGTGAGAGTACTGCTTCGGCCATAGAGTTTTATAGCGAGCAGGAAGACTGTAAGAAGCTCCATGGGTCGGCTGCAACATCGCAATTCACAAGAACATTGAACAAGCTGTTCGACTGCCTGAACTCTCGGAGGCCAGACCATGTTCGATTCAACGAAGCACAACACATTGCTGTGAGATTATTACATGTGTTATGAAGTGTTTTTCGTGTACTATAGATGAAGCATAATTTTATTCCAGGTGTTGAAGGACAGCATTGCATGGCTGGACAACTGGGAGAAATACATCAAGACATTACCGACCCAGAGGCAAGTCTGCTTTCTGAGTAAGCAGACATGTGGAGCCCTCAGACTGACACTGCATAGCTCAGTTGCACTCATCGAGAGCTTGCTGTTGTCTGGGTTTCGTTACGTTCTCGTTGGGAACTTCGGACAAGATCCTCTAGAGGTAAACATGATGACTTTTATGTGTATAAATGTGCTATGAATTTCTCATTGTTGCGATAAATTGATTTTTTCTTTCTAGAGGTTTTTCGGCATCGTCAGGCATGTTGCTGGTGACGGAGGGCAGCCGACTGTGCAACATTTTTTGTTCATCTATCGGATGCTCTCTGTAAACAACCTAGTTCGGCCGCCAAAACGGGCCTCGGTCGAGGGAGATGGACCCCAGCTGTTGCTCAAGCTCCAGGGCCTCTTTGACAAGGGAAAACCTGCCTCCAGTCAGGTAACGTGCCCCTTGCTTTTATTTATTAGCTCTAGTTTTTTTTTTCAGGAGGAGTTTCACTACACAAATGACCAAATAACCAAATGAAACATAATGTATTTTTGCATTCACGAATCTCAACTTATACATTGAAAGATTTGAAACTTGGAATGTATTTTGCAGATTGACATGTTGGCGGTCCTCTTTGATGACGTTCTTGAGGAGCCGGGAGAGGCAGTGAACAATGCATCCGTGCCTGACGTTACGCTCTCCACCAAAGAGTGCATTCTTGATTATCTTGCCGGTTACGTGGTAAAGAAGTTTTCAACGATAAGCTGCACTGACTGCGTGGGAACACTCAAGAGCCAGACACGAGAGCCAACTGACCTAATCCAGAAGAAGTCAAGAGGATTCCTGCAAGTGCCCTCATCCCAGCTTCTCAGCCTGTTGCGCATTGTGGAAGGACATGTTGAAGAACTGACTGTGGACACAGTTGCATGTGCCGATGTGTATGCGAACATTGTTGACCAAGTTTTGCTCGACAGCCGCATTGCTTCTGCTGGTGTGGGCTGTAGGTTGCACTATGTGGGTACCACAGCAGAGGTTGTTCATTTTTTCTTGAGGTGCCGCCTGCACTTTTACACCAGGGAAAAAAACAAGCTGACACGAGCGACGCGGCGAGCAAACTGCCCAGCAAATGGTGGCAACAAGCCCCATGGGTAGCAGATGTTCTGTTTGTCATGCTATGTAAAGCCCAACTGTTGTGTTTTGTGTTTGCTAGTGACAAAAAACACTTGCACATTTGTGTTCCTAGTTGCTTGTGTGACGTTGTTTATTTCCTTTATCCGCCATGCTATTGCCGTAAACTTGTATGAATAAACACCTGCACCACAGCCGCGGCGCGTTTTCCAGTCATTTGCATGCGCTTGGCAGCTGCCTGCGACGATCAGCAAGTGGCCAGTCAGGTTACTGTCATCTGTGT